>NC_142600.1:64772564-65052703 GCF_041222555.1 Hakea prostrata
TATCATATTTTTTGTTTTATTCCTAGAGTGGCTAATTCCTTAGGAAATGCTCTAGCAAGGATGGTTATGTCAGTGCAGTATTCGACCAAATGGTCGGCTTTCACTCCTTGGCTTGAAGAGTTTTGTGTTCCTGGAGATGAGTGAATGAATAGATTTCTTCTTCTTATCCCCCCTCAAAAAAAAAAAAAGAAAAAAAAAAAAAAAAGAGAAAGAGAGAGAGAGAGGAAAAGAAAAAAGAAATTAGTGATTGAAGGGGAAAATAGTGACTCTGGAACCCTTTTTATTTTGAGTGGAATCATGTAACTAATATTAAGAAGGAAAAATAGCATTAATTCTTTGGTCATATTTGCTTGGATAGTTGATTGAAAAGTTGATGGGATTCCTCAGAAGAGTTAACTTAATTCTGATACTTGTTTTGAAAACTCCATCACACTGTTTGGCTTTTTATGAACTCTGGCGGTCAAGGAAGGCTGCTCCTTTAGTGTCTTCATCCATCTTGTACGGATATATACAAGACATTGCTCACACTTTCTCTCTTGCTCTTGCTCTTCTCTTCCTCTCCCTCTTTGCTTTGCGTGTGTTTTTGAATGTGGTAGATTGATCTAAAGGAGAAGATCATGGCAGTTGGATTTGCAGTTACAAGCGAAGGCTCACATTATAATGGAAGGATGACCCTGTTTGTCATACTCTCCTGTATGGTTGCTGCTACGGGAGGACTCCTCTTTGGCTATGACATAGGAATTTCAGGTTCTTCTTACTCTAAAACTTCTCCATTTGTATGCTTAAAACTAGTTTTTCACTCTTCAACATCACTGATTAGTAGTTCTGAGAGATGGGTCGCAATCATTTTTTGTTTAAAAATGAAAATTTCAAACAGACTGGATTGACATTTGAAAGAAAATTTGAAGGTGGTGTTACATCTATGGATCCATTTCTGAGGAAGTTCTTCCCAAAGGTCTACACTAGGATGAAAGAAGACACAAGAATAAGCAACTACTGCAAATATGACAGTCAACTCTTAACCTCTTTCACATCTTCACTCTACATTGCGGGGCTTCTTGCTTCCTTGTTTGCCTCATCAGTCACAAGAGCCTTTGGGCGAAAGCCATCAATTCTGGCTGGCGGTGCTGCTTTCCTTGCCGGTTCAGCCCTTGGTGCTGCTGCTGTCAATATTTACATGCTTATTTTAGGGCGTCTGTTGCTTGGAATTGGAGTTGGTTTTTCAAACCAGGTGGGTAATTCCATTTTCAAAAATCAAACCCTACAAATAAGGCAAAATAGAGAATGACAAATCTTGATTAGAAGTAGTAAGTAGGGGTAGAGTCTCATCCATTACTTCATTTGGTTTCTGCAGTCAGTCCCTCTATATCTCTCAGAAATGGCTCCATCACAAAACAGAGGAGCATTCAATATTGGCTTCCAAGTCTGTGTTGGGATTGGAGTATTCTCAGCAACACTCATCAACTATGGAACTGAAAAGGTCAAAGGTGGATGGGGCTGGCGGCTCTCCCTTGCCATGGCTGCAATTCCTGCTTCAATCCTAGCTCTTGGAGCCCTTATCCTCCCTGAGACACCCAACAGCCTGATTCAACGCAACAATGATCACCCAAAAGCCAAGGCAATACTGCAACGAGTCCGAGGTACAATCGATGTTCAAAGAGAGCTAGATGACCTCATCAAAGCTGGTGAAATCTCCAGAACCATGGAGGAACACCCATTCAGAAAGGTCTTACAGGCTAAATACAGGCCGCAACTAGTTATGGCAATTGCAATTCCATTCTTCCAGCAGGTAACTGGAATAAATGTGATTTCTTTCTATGCACCATTGTTGTTCAGAACAATGGGGTTTGGAGAGAGTGCATCACTCATGTCTGCAGTTGTAATCTGTCTTGTGGGCACAAGTGCGACCTTCATATCGATGTTGGTAGTGGACAAGTTGGGTCGTCGGTTCTTGTTTATGGTTGGGGGAGTTCAAATGTTCATCTCACAAATGATCATCGGAGGTATAATGGCTGTTCAGCTAGGAGATCATGGTGGATTAAGCAAAGGATATGCTTATCTAGTATCACTCTTGATTTGTGTTTATGTTTCTGGTTTTGGTTGGTCATGGGGTCCCCTTGGTTGGTTAGTTCCAAGTGAGATTTTTCAACTGGAGATCAGATCAGTAGCGCAAAGCATTTTGGTGGCTGTGGGCTTTCTCTTCACATTCATCATTGCTCAAACCTTCCTTTCAATGCTCTGCCATTTCAAGTCTGGCATTTTCTTCTTCTTTGGAGGATGGGTGGCTGTGATGACTGGGTTTGTATATTTCTTACTTCCAGAAACCAAGAATTTGCCCCTTGAATTGATGGATCAAATTTGGCGTGACCACTGGTTCTGGAAGAGGATTGTCACTGAGAAGAGAGGGGAGAATAAGATAAACAGAGCACGAGATTGTGATAAGACGGGCCTTGTTTGTCTACATTTATGATATTGAATTAGATATCAGGAACTCTTATGTATCAAATTTGAAAAAACTGACAAGACCCTCTTGCTCTTTTATGACTACTCTCCGTACCATCAATAGATGGAAACTCAGAAGTGAAAAATGGTGTGTGTGTGTAATGAATCAGTTTATATTCTTCATTGTATTACAACATGCCAAGAAGGAAAATTCCACAGGTTGCAAACTTGATGCATGGCCATACTATAGTGATGTGCTTAAAACTTATGGGGAACTGCTATATTCGAATGAAAATCCCAACTTATGAACCACAGATATTCACATATAACAATGTACAAGGCTCCCTCCCATTTATTACAAAAGCACTTCTATTCCAAAATGAACCAGCGCATGGAAACTTTTATCCATATGGAATTAATCACATGATCAGTTATGAGTCCCAAGTTTTACTTATCCCTTTTTAACTGAACTAATCTCTATCATTTGAAATAGTGCAAAAAATTAATGATGAAAAACTTATAGATTACATATTTACATAGCAAAAATCAAGTGCAAAGTTCTTGATATTCCCATATGACTCACATGATCCATAAATACATAAGATGAAAGCCCTTTTGGGGAAGGGTTTACAGTCATTTCTTCACTATTCTTTGTTCTTTCGAATAGGAGTCTCCTCTTCAGTATTTGTTTTTTTATTACGAGTTGATGATCCAAAATATCTTTATTAACAACAAAATAGTTTTTCCTCTGTGTCTATACCAACTCACAGGCACATTTAATTGCAAAAATCAATATTTTCATAGAAGATCTGTGTCAGTTTTTCAACAAACAGAACAATCTTAAGATCTGTGACAAAATAATGTAACATGATGCCTAAGAGACAGCCCTAAACACATCACAACTTTTTATCCCACACGGATGCAGTATTAAGTTACTCAAAGCTCTTCGACGATGTTACTCCTTACAGCAAGCAAAATAGTACACCTTGAGTTAGCTTTCCTTATATCTGCACATTTTGAATAATCTGAATCTGAATTTTAGCAGAATTGTATGTCAGCATGTAGTCTTTGAAGCCTTCAAGACATATTAATGCTTCCTTCACTGCTTTCCTATGATGCATTGCAAGATTATTCTGAACTTTCCCAAAACTCCCCGTACAACCACTTGAGACCTGGGAAAATGCATATGGGGTATTCTGAATTTTTGTTCCTCTAAATCATCTGCCTGTTATGTTAACACTAAGTTTGTCATTGACGTAGAGAAGGTTTCCTGATGTTTCCTGGATCAGTTAGATCAGCAGAAATCTTCCAGTCACGTTGAAGAAGCTAATTTCCCAATTCGATCATAAGGATGGAGTTACAGAAGCCACAGAACCTTTTCAAAAGTGTTCCATTTAGCTAACATAATGGAGCCAAATTTGCATACTTAACGGGTTTAGAGAGCCATTTCTGCTACTGCTTCAACCACACCATCACCACCAAATTTTTGGGTATTTGCTGGCATCTTTTAAAATTCATTGAAGTTCCAAAAACAGAAACTATTGTGCATAACAAAGATGTTCTATTTATTTCTGCTTAGGTTATAGATTTTTACTCTGAGCTGCCAAACTCTCTGTGTGTGTTTTTTTTGGGCGTCAAGAAGTTTTGTCCATTGATGGAAATACAAAATATTATTTCTGAAATAGAAATATAGCCCAACAACATTAGTGTTATCACGAGGGCCTATGTTCCTCTAGGAGTCAATTTCAAATAAACAAAGCATTAACAGATTAGATCTGTTTCATGAACTTAAACAAGTCCTTTCAACAAGGAAATATAGAAAGACCAAAGAACTACTGAAAATTTCGGTAAAATTAGTTATTTTTATTAGAAACATATTTGCATTATATTTTAGATCAAGGATACACTTCATCAATTAAGCTTACGAATGCCAACCAGGGACAGAGTTTGAAACCAAACTGCAATCATACATCCAGGGGCAACACACTTGTAGGACAGTAGGTGATACCAGATTCAATGCCCATTGAGCATACCTCGAAGTCGCTGGCAGTAAATGTCTTAGCTTTAAATGTTACTTGTCTTCTTGTGTGTGCATATCCACAATATTCAACTTCATACACAGTTGTGTCCTCCATAAACGTAGAAACTGCGATGCCAACTCCTTCCCCTGCATTCCGGTATGAAATTCTTAAGTTGATTATGACCACTTAACTATGAATATTGTGGTTTAGTACACAAACAATATTAGGACACAGACATTGACATGTATAAGCAGATATACCCATGGAGGTTTCAGACTGAAAAAGAAGAGCTATTTGACTAACTGTAGCATCTATTTGCATATGAAGGCAAGAGAAGAATATGGAAATCCAGAATGGTACCATGTGTGACAAACAATAAGTTTTCGCAGGGATATTTATCTGCAAGCGCATGGATGACTTGTTTATATCGAGCCCTTGCATCCATCAAAGATTCTTCCCACTTCGGCAGCTACAAGTTCAGATGGACAACCTGAATGTCAGTAATATGCATATACACCAACCAGTCACATGGACGTATTCTATGTATGATTTTCTGTAGCTAGGGTACCATAAATAAAAAAATGAAGCAGCAAATTTAAGGGATTTGAGTCTCAGAACTTACATCTTGGTACAAATGTTCTACAGATTGGTCGACAGTCCCAGCTGGCAGCATTTCCTCAAGTTTTGAGATATCGAAACCCCAGTTACCATCTTTAGGAGTCAAATTAGAACTTATAGCTTCCTTACTTATTACCTCACATAAGCCGTACTCAACCGAGACCTAAACAGGGATCAAAGGGTTGAAAAACAAAACATATTATGTCAAAAAATGGCAGTTATTTGGAAGATCATCACCACACGACAAAGAATCAGAATTAGTCTTTGATTCAGCATATTTCATTACATGCCAAGGGGGCTCAAGAAGTTCAGTTAGTGATTGCAGAATGCATTAAATGAACTGTAATTGTCTAAACATCTGCCCCCTGGGAGATTTCTTTTCTACATCTTTCTAAATTCATTTTTTAACAACTGTAGTTAGACCAAGGGAACAAGCGTGGCTGCAAAAGCAAAGCCATTGGTAAAGCTCTGTATTTTCAATATTGGGTGCCTTGAAACTCAATATTGTAGTGAGGATCACTAAAGGACACTATTTTCATGGGAGTTGCTCAAGTTGGAGAAGTCTAACCAAATTATTGTGAATCAAGATGTACCATATGAAATTGCTAGTTTCAAGACCTGCAGTGTGATGCTGAATATTTGTTTCATTTCTCCCCACCAACCCTAGTGATACAAAACTGAATTGAATTTTACAGATCCAAAAGGTAAAATAAAAATGAAAGAAAATATTAGATGCTCTCAATGCACAGGCATGATCAGGTGGTCCCATGTGTTACGATCAGACAATCTGTCAGTTTCCATTATCACATCAATTACAGAGATCATTTAAGCAAAACTTAAGCTAAGTGAGACATCAAAACATGAAATTGTCCAGAAAAGATCAATTTTCTCTCCAATAACCAATGGTTTAAATCTGAAAACTCAAATAATTACCCCGCTACCGATTTGAAATCTCAAGAAACCCAAAATATTAACCTAAATTTACTAGATTACGTACTGCAAATTGCAAAAAGAACAATGAAATTTCTGATTAGATTCCATACTAATAAAGTTAATCTACCAGCAAACCTTGATTTTGGAGGGATCAATAGGAACATTTTCGCTGGTCATCTCGATATTGTCATCTTGAACAGCGCAAAGGGCAGAGGAAACTTCGAAAGCAGTCTGGATGCAACGGAGGAAAGGAGAGACAAACACTCTGTGGATAGGAAAGTCGAGACCCCTTAGTTTTCTTCCTGTACAAAAGGCTCTAATCCTACCGCTTTCAGTCAATGGAGGATCCCATGGACGCCGTGCCGTGATGATCCACATTGGCTCTGAACTATCCACCCGATCCCCATGTCTCATCACAATCACATGTTGATGAAATTGATTGTGTTCGTCCAACTGAAGCTCATTCTCTTTCTGCAACTCGTCTGGTCGCGTTTCTTGCATCGCCTGCATTTGTGTTTCAGAACAGAGAAGAAAATGTGTGTTATTGTGTGTGTGAAACATAGAAATGGGCAAATGGTCTTCGTTTTTTAAGGGTTGTGACGAAGAGGTCGCACGGAAGAGGAAGGGGAGTTGGCTTTTCAAATTCTGGTATCTGACGTGGCAATGGAGAGGTGCTGTCTATCACCGTGAAGCCAATAGCGAGGTCTAAATAAGTATCTAAAAGGGTGATTCGGTAATTGTAAGACAAAGGACACTTCATACCCGAACTGTCGATGACCCGATCAGCTAACAACCCAGCTAATCAGCGTCAGACCAACAACTGACAACGAAGCTAGCGAAGCCTTTCTATTTTCTATCGTGGTGAACAACGGCTACAACTTTCAAAAGCTGACTTGCATCGAACGATTTTTTTTTTTTTTAATTTGTTATCTCCCCCCCCCTTTAAAATGGTGTTTTTATGTATACTAGTAAAAACTGCTACGTGCAAATGCACGTGACGACTATACATGTAGGAAAAGAAGGGAAATGTCTTGAAAATTAACTTTTAGTTAAATTATATCTTCCTTACATTGGTACTTAGGTTTGCATACAGAGAGTCAAATTTTACTTCACTCCATAATAACTTCAGTTGAGATGTATCATTCTTTGCTCAATACTTGTCCATATGATCCTTTATATCTTCCAAGAAAGTTGCATCCTCTGACTTCAAGAAGTTATGGGTGGTGTAGTAGAAGCAGAAGGCTGCTGTGGTTCTCAAAGTTATATTAGTCATGTTCCTAGGAATGCAAAGAAAACAGACAAAGTATACCAAATTAGGAGTTCCAACAGTAATAGAGGAGAAACTCAACTGCAAGGTAGATGAAAAGAAAAAGAAAACAGTTGATTTGATTACACCTCCATAACCAACAGTCATCAAGAAAAGAATTTATCACATTTTACATATAGACCAAATTCAGCAAATAGGTGAGGCATCAATACATCATAAAGGTTTCAAATTCTAAGGGACCTCTGTTTTTTTGAGTAAAATGATACTGTGATAGGAGCACAAATAAACATAAACTTCTAAAAGAACTCAAGAAGGTTGCAGCAAATTGGTCGAGCCAAATCAATTACCAACAACAGCTTCATATTATTCCTAAAATCAACCAGCCAATGACAAGAAGAAATTTGGCAAGACTATCACAAGGCTTTCAAACTTCATATACAGGACTACAAGGTCAACATGGTGGTTTGTCGGAGGCACCGTGGTCTGCACGGTTTCTCATAGAAAGGTTTGGGAAAACACTTGTCGGCAGATGATGCTGCATACTCAACGACTCATATCTTGGATGACTTATAGTCTCCAAGACCATGTTAAGAAGCACACTGATGCAGCATTCCTCCTAAATACAAGATGATCAATCTTAAGGTAAACTCTCTAGACAACATCTCATACAGTACCATTCAACACTACTCTCCTATCTTTCATATAGCTCCAAACTCTCGTGTTGTCTGCATTAGAGAGTCTTGAATGGAGTTCAACTCCTCATTGAGTAATTAAATAGTGAGGTGAAAATGGAATGGAATAAGTTTCCTCCCCCATAGAGGAATGGGGACAATTCAAACGCCACCCTAGGGTTCACAAACCCTTGCTGTTGTGTTTTCAAATTACCCAAAATACTCTCAAAATACCCATTGCCGCCCTCTCACTTGCCATCCCACTCATGGAGTCAAACTTGGCCCAAATAGAACTATTTTGTTTTCCTTCAACCACCCCCTTCAAAGAGAGTCTGCAATAATTGATTGTTGCGTCTAGTGTGAAGCACAAGAAAATAACAATTGACCATCTTTAACAAGGTTGTGCCCCAAAAGATATACACACATCAACCAAATTGGCTTCTTCCTCTACTTTTCTCCTGCAAGTTAAATTCCCAGATAGTTACGAACGACATCTTATCGCCTTAACTTCTTTTCGCTCTCGTGATCGCCTTCACGGCTTCCCACTCTCTCACCCCAATCCCACTAAGTCCTGAATGAAATAATTCGGTGATTAAAGCTTTGGGGAGGGAAGGAGAGCAACATAATCTGACAATTTCAGGGGAACAAACACTAATCTGATAATTTCAATCATAACTTTCAGCCGAGACAAAGATTTTAAACAAGAAGTTAGTACAAGAAGATGATATGTATGAGTTCCAAACATCAAGCCAGTGTTGCAGGAAAAAAATTACCTGCTCTAGAAAAACCTGAGTAAGAAAAAGACTATGAAGTGGGGAGAAGCTTTATTTGATTAGCCTGCGATGCACTCATTTGTAACCTCGAAGCGAAAAAGCAGACATTGTGTTGCAGCAAAACAGTCTAAAGTTAATATAAGTATATAACTATGAAAAGACAAACCAACAAACTGAAGAGGAATCCTCACCTTGTTGCAGCAACAGATCATCTGCTCGACACCAAGGGTGAAAGCAAGCAGGCAGAGCATGCTCACGGGTCTGACCATCTTTGGAGATACCACTTCAAAGCCTCCGATGGTAGAATCGATGATAAGGACAAGATAGTCACTTTGTGAGAAGGCAAAGAACACAATATCATAATGATCGAATGATGGAAAGTTTTAGAGTTCCAAACGCACAAACCTTCATCTTCAACTTCCGCCAAGTGCAGCAGAGCAGCCAGGTATCAATTTCTCGCTCTGTGTTTAGCCCTTGATCTTGTGAAGCTAAATCTTCAAGTTCTCTTCAGACATTGTATCTTTAAGTTACCAGCGCTTTAGTCTGAATCTATTCCGGATATTCTAATGAACTAAGACTCTGATAGAACAGTAAAATCTTATGCTCGTAGAACTAACCAAGTAGAATCGTATGCTTCACCAGCCTTGTATTGTGTGGGATGTTTCCATTCTTTGGTTACAGAACATGTGTATTATAACCTCGATTTTGCCTGTTTCATAAATCAAGTTTATAACAAAAAAAAAAAAAAAAAAAAAAAACTTTCCCACTCCAAACATCCAAACAATATACACATTTAGCATTTATATGAAAAGTAAGAAAAAATTAATTTTTTAGAGAAATTTTCCACTCTCCTTTATTCCAACAAACAAATGCAGCCTAAGGAAGGGGGCAAAATTTATACTCTCTTTTCTTTTCTGCGCACGGATTTTTGTTTTTGTTTTTTGGTAACCTTTTCAGCATAAGCCCAAGTCTCCAGATTTCTGTTGGCGCAAAACGAGTCCTGATATATTTTACCACGTGCATAGAAAAACATATAATAATTATTGTTTTTTGGATAAAACATATAAAATTGTTGGATGATAAGAAAAAAGAAAAATCCATTTCTATTTTTTTTGGTAGGACTCCCTTCCTATTTTAAGTCATCATTATTTTCTATTTTTGTTTTTGGGTAGGAATCCGTTTCTATTTTAACTCATTATTATTATTAGCATTAGACATTTTATTTGATATCTCCTTTTTGGTCTCCTTTGGTGATCTCTGACGCTCTCATCGTCACTTCAGAGAAAGAAAACCAAACGGGAAGCGGAGTTATCGGGAACGTATACACTCTCTCCGTGAGCATTTCAGACAGAGTGTTAATTGCGAAAATCGATCAATAAGGGATTGCTGGGGAGGTTTTTCTGCTTGTGATTTCTAGTTCTTGCAATTCCAGTCAATTTGATCGAAGATGGAGGTAGTCGATAACCTGGCTCCGGAACGAAGGAAGGCTGAGTTCGATGTTGAAGCTATGAAGATCGTCTGGGCTGGTTCTGAGCAAGCACTTGAACTCTCTAACAGGATGTCTCGTCTAGTTGCTAGCGATCCCGTAAGAATTATTAGGAATATTTTGTTTTATATATACACATCATTATCTCTTCGATCTGTTTTCGTATTCATGTGAGGACTGATTGATCTTTGTTGTTTTCGATCTGTGTTGTTGCGTATCTCATATGCAGGTTTTCCGCAAGGATAACAGGCCTATGCTAAGTCGGAAAGAGTTATTTAAGAATACTCTGAGAAAGGGGGCATATGCGTGGAAGCGGATCATGGAGCTCCGTCTTACTGGTTTCATTCTCGCGCATTATATTTGCAGGCTAACATTATTTAAACTTCCAGTTTACAATTTTCAGTATTATTTTGAGTTGTTGAATGTTGCTTAAGAAAGATTGATTCTGATTATGTGGCAAAATCCTGTTGATTTGAATTTCTGAGCTTTATCTTTACAGAACAAGAGGCATCCAAATTGAGGTCTTGTATAGACGAACCTGGTTTCATGGACCTACACTGGGTCAGTAATCTGTGAATCCCAATATTTAATGTCAATTGAATTGTTTAGGTCTTTTTCCTTGCATTGAGCTGGATCTTTGAGTTGAATACTTCAATATCCTAATTTCCAGGAACCAATTCAATGTTTGAGGTGAATTTGAAGTTTAGGATAATAATTACTTCATGTCAATGTGCTATAGATTGCTGCATGTATCTCTGCATTACTTGGGAACTGTCACAAGAGTATATCTGGTCTAGCTTTGCTGTTTCTGCCTGGAGAATATGTTTGTAACTGTGCAGCAGTTTAGAAACCCAGAAACAGAGAATAGAGAAGAGAAGAATGAGAGAGACAATGGAGAGGAGAAAAGAATGAGGAGATGGGGGAAGAGAGATCTTGTGCAAGCAAGACTCCCCGTCTCCCACTTACTTTGTAGTATTTGGTCAAAGATCAATTTAGAAAGTGAATGTCGTCTACAAAAAGGACATTTTTTAAAAAGGAAAATATCCTAGATATGATCTTGCTTGCTAACCAAGCAAAAGGGAAAGGCACAAGCTAGTAATAGTAAATACAATAAGTACTTGAGATAGTAGGACTTTTAACATGTCTCCTCAAGCTAGAAAGTAAGAATCACCCTTGTGCAAGTTGCAAAACCTGTCCTTGAAGGTGGGTCCCAAGAAGGGCTTGGTAAAAATGTCGCCAAGCTGCTCTATGGTAGGTACAGACAGAGTGACAGTTTTCTTCTTGAGAACATCTCTAATAAAGTGGCAATCAACCTTGATGTGCTCAGTGTACAAATGGAAGATTGGGTTATAGGTCGTTGCTTGATTGTCACAAAACAACTGCATGGGTTAAGTAACTGGCAATCCTAATTTAAGGAATATCCACATAAATTCAGCAGTGGTTTGAGTCATAGCTTTGTATTCAGCTTCAACAGTGGACTGCTTTATGCTTTGCCAAGTGACAAGATTTGCACCTACAAAGGTGCAATATCCATAATAGACTATCGATCAGCATTGGCACTCTGCCCAATTAGCATCAGAAAAAGCAGTAATATCAGCATAGTGATGAGGGTGGTAGATGAGTTCCTTTCTAGGGGTTCCCCTTAAATATCTAAAAATGCAGCAAACCACCTCCCAATGTATTTCTTGGGAGAATTCATGAATTGGCTCACAACACCAACAAAAGATATGTTTGGTCTTGTCACGATAAGATAAATCAGCTTGCCTACAAGGTGCTTGTTGATGGAGATCATCAAAATCTTCATTTGTTGGTGGAGCCAAACTTTTGATGAGAATCCTTTGGAGTATCCATAGGTTTAGATGCAAGACCTTGTATCAATTAACAAATCAAGAGCATACTTTCTTTGGAACAAGTTAATCCCCTTCTTGGTTTGCAATACTTCAATTCCTATAAAGTTACTGAAGTAAGCCCAATGCCTTCATTTGAAAGTGATGGCGAAGATAAGTTTTAACTTCAACTATGCCAATCAAATCATTACTATATATGATAATATTATCTACATATACTAGAAGGACGACCACATTAGGACTCCGACGTTGAACAAAGACATAATGGTTAAGAGAAGCATTGTGAAAAACCATAGTAAAAATGGATTCTTGGTAGATTCTACGATGAAGATGTATTGCAACAACCAAGCTGCTACTTACATTGCTAGTAACCCTGTCTTTCATGAGCGCTCCAAGCACATGGAGGTGGATCGTCACCTTGTTAGAGATGTTGTGATGAAGAACCTGATCATCACCCCCTTTGCGTCCTCATTAGATTAGTGAGCAGATATGTTTGGGAAGGTCTATTTGCTTATAGCCTCCATTCCAATTGTACTAAGCTGAGCATGGGAGACTTGTATGCTCCAATTTGAGGGGGAGTGTTGAAGTCCAAAGGCATCACTGAGGGCAAAGTTGTCATTAGTGTCGTAGATTTATTTTCTATTTAGGTAGTTTCTTATAGTTTGTTCATGAAATAAAAAGTAACGGCAAGCGCTTGGTATAGTGTAGCTAACGGGTCGATCTCAGGAAAATATATCACTTTAGAATTTAATCTCTTAATGGTAACTCGAGAGTGCTTAAATTTTTAACTAACTAATTAAACTAAATTAGCAGATCTAAATAAGAGGTCCTAACACATACATCTAATGCGATCGAATTGAGACTAAAAATAAAATAGACATAACCTAACCATTCATCATCTAATAAATAAAAAAAACAAAAATAAAAAGCAGGAATAAAAGATACAAACAATAAATAAATAAACAAATAATAGGGAAGTGATCCGATTGTCAGCTCTGGATCGAGGGAAGGGGAGTATAACTAGGAGGACTTTGACCATGGACCCTTTGCCGTAACTTATAGTCCACCGATCGGGGAAACATTTATTAAAGAAAAAGAAAATGCAAAAAGTGAATAGCAAAACAAATAACAAAGCAATAAATGGAAAAAAAAAACCTTTAGCCAAAGAGAGGCACGACTATAGACATCTTTGACCAAGGACCCAGGGGATAGGAAAACAATAAATAAATACTGAAAAGTAAATCCTAATTTAAGAATATGGAGGAGTAGAAAAAAGCGGGAATGGAGGGGTGAGAGAAGATTACTGACGAAGGCTACTTACTTGCATCCTCAAATCTTGAATAATAAAAAAAACCTTGAACGATCGATTCGAATTTCAACCTACCCTAACAACCAGATTTGTAATGATCCAAATCTACAATCGCTAGACCCAGGGAAAAACAAATCCTCTTCGAAATTGAAGCTTGAAACTTGAAACTTGAAGCTTGAACTCAAAATCGAAATTGAAATTGCATTGATCGAAAGAAAGAAATTACACTTGTATAAAAGAAACTAAATAACTTGAATAATCATTGCATTACATAAAATATTTAACCTAAATATTAAATCTAAAAACTAGAACCCAACAAAGCAATCAAAGAACTAAAGAAAACTTAAATAAGCTAAAGAGAAAAGAAGTGTGGAAGACCTAAACAAACTAAAGAGAAAAAAGTGTAACCTAGGTCTAAGAGGAGAGAGGTTATGTATAAGGGATGGTGAATGAGGTAGAAATAAGGAAAGAAAAATAATAATAATGATAATTGAATAAATAGAGAAATAGGAGTTAAAAAGAATAAAGCAAAAAAAATTCGTTTGACAATGTAAGGGGGGACAGAGAGAGAATGAGTGGAAGAAAAGAAAAAAAAAGGTAATGTAGGAATGTGGAGAAGGAAGAGGGAGGAAAGAGAGGAAGAAAAAAAAGTTTTAACAAAAAAGAAGTGGGTTTATTAAGGAAATAATAAAGTAAAAGAAATAGAAAGGGGGTAGAGAGAAAAATAATTAGGGAAATAAATAAAATCTTATAAAATAAAATCTTCTAGAAAATCTATGGAAAAAAAAATAGAAAATCCTAATCTTTGACTATTTGTGGGTCCCATACATACACCAATATTTTTATCTTTTTTTTTTTAATAACAATAAAGTAAAATAAAATAAAAATCCTAATTAATCTCAGCCGTAGATCCAAATTGGCTTATTTATTTCTAAGATATTCTTGGAATTGACCCATAATCGCATCTCTAGCCCATCATGCTCCAAATCAGGCCCTTTTCGCACTTGAAAATTTTAATGGATCTCTTGATGTGTAAAATTGCATGTTTCATACCCAAAACTCCAAATATTTGTTCAAATCCTGAAAAGTCCTAAAATCTGCAAAAACAACATAAAACTTAATGTAGCTCCGCTCTAAGTGTGTAAAATGCATGCTTTATGCCCTAAGATTTCACACATAAATGTGCTCATCATAGTCCTTTATTCTTGTAAGTCTGCTGCAAAATATCTAGGGCGGTAGTGTCCTAGTTTGTGTTAAATTAGAATCCCTAGTTAAGTAAGTTTGTAATCTTTCTATTATAATAAGTTAGAGCCTGTGATTAGAAAAATAAGCCTAATTGCTGGAGTTCAATTTTCAAAAGTTTGCAACTCTCTTCTTCTTCTTCTTCTTTTTCTTCTCTCTTTGATTTCTTTTCTTCAATTAATTCCTGGATTCAATTAGGCAGACACAGGGATCAAACCTGTAGAATGACAGGGCCATAAAATCTTTTCAGTGTGCCTTGAGCTTCCATAATGAATTCTTTCAGGTTTTGAGGATATTGTGGATTATGATTCAGCTTTTTGCATAAATTAATGGCCATTTCCAATATATGTTTCAACTAATACGTATGAAAGTTGCATAAATTATTTTTTTGACAGAAATGATTTAGTGTTATCTCTCTTTATTGTAGGGAATGTTTATTCCTGCTATAAAAGGTCAGGGGACTGAGGAGCAGCAAAAGAAGTGGTTGCCATTGGCTTATAAGATGCAGATAATTGGCTGCTATGCACAAACAGAACTCGGTCATGGCTCCAACGTTCAAGGACTTGAAACCACTGCAACATTTGACCCCAAAACTGATGAGTTTATCATCCACAGTCCAACCTTAACTTCAAGCAAAGTAAGCTATAGTTGATGAGATATTCTGGTAGTTCTTTATGGATAATATCCATATAATAATTTAGGAATGCACTAAACAGAAAGTGTGTATGTTTGAAAATGGTGTGAGCGTATCATATATGTTTTGAGACCTTGTCTTGACAGGCTATTACATAAAGCAGCAGTTTGGCACTGTTGTTCATTGTTCGTATTTGAAATGGTGTGCTTTTTAATTACAAAGTCCTCAAAAGTGAAACCTTCCTTACTTTCCATGCTCATCTCTCTTGTGAGCAAGGAGTTGCCTAGGATTTACTAGGGGATGTTTTCTATTTACATTCCCATCTCTTTGAAAGAGCCACTAAACAACCATACTAGAAAGGTGGAGGTAGCTATCTGGACTGTTTACCCATTATTGAACCATGGGTTATTTTTTATATTATACAAGTAGATTTGTCATCAGCTACTGCTAGTGCTGCCCTTCATTTTCACATTCCTTTCTCGAATTATAATTGTGTATTTTGGTGAAACCTTTTCGAATAGTGGTGGCCTGGTGGACTTGGTAAAGTTTCAACACATGCTATGGTATATGCCCATCTCATGACAGATGGCCAGGACCATGGTGTGCATGGTAATGTTCTAGCCTCTATATTAAATTAAATTTTTTTTTTTGAAAATGTTTTAGCTGAAAAGGCTTATGTATGATCATTGTACTTTTCATTAAAAAATATCATTTTTATTTTAATTGACAGCTTTTATTGTACAAATTCGAAGCTTAGAGGATCACTCCCCTCTTCCTAATATCACTATTGGTGATATCGGGATGAAGTTTGGTAATGGAGCATACAATAGTATGGACAATGGTGTCTTGCGGTTTGACCATGTGCGCATCCCAAGGAATCAGATGATGATGAGGTTCTCTTTTTCTTGTTAACTTTGTACCTATTTTGATTTTCTTTCCCAAATTATTTCTTGTGTTTATTTCATGCAGGACCTGTTTCTATATATTTGTTGATGTAAAGTACATTTTTCTTTTTAACTGTCAATTTTTATAGTGTTTAGATTTGATACAGAATAATTGGTGCTACTTTATGTCATGTATACTTAGTGGAAAGCATCTCAATTTCTACTTCCTTTGTAGGAAAGCACTAATTTCTGGGGATGCTTGTTTTTTCAAAAGCTGCTAGATGCAGATAGTAATAGGCTGATGGCTCTCTATAATGAGTTCATATACATGATTCATCTTTGAAATGAACTATATGAACTTTTTTGGGGGAAATATTATTTTATTTGATATAGATGACACCTTAATTTTCTCTGAGATCCATTCATAGATATTTTACTTACCCAAGTTATAACGTGGATATTTCATTGTCAATAAGTACCAATGTGACTTCTTTCTCTATTTATTTTAGATTGGAACCCCAAAAAAATAAAAAAATAAAGAGAAGTTAAAAAAAAATTGAATAGGATGTAAGGGGAAAAGAATATAACTAATATTAAGTGCCTAATGATAGTTGAAGTTCTTCTCAAAGAAAAGTCACTGAAAATTTTCTTCTCGTTAGGATCGACATTATATTTTCTAAAACTTTTGTAGCATGGCAAGTTTTGTTGGAATTGTTGCTTGACCACCTAGATTTATAATAAAGTTTGCCCCCTTGTGTTTCCTTGTAAGTACTCCCATTGTCTTCTTTCTCATTCAATAAAATGACCTGGTATGCTAATCTAGTTTGGCCACCTGAACCCATTATACCTTGGAAGGAGGAATTAGAAAGGTGAAAAAGAATCCTAGCGATTCTCGTGGAGCAACAATGGTTGACTTAATACTAACTCCCCTGCTTACCACTTAAAAGGCAGCCAACTGTCCTGTAAGAATTGAGTGCACCTACTTTGTGTTATCTGTTGAGAATTGTCTCCTGAATTCTCTTGTTGAAGGCTTTCACCTTTTGGGAAATACTCAGATGTTTCTTTGAAAACAAGCACATGATCAGGTTGGCTACAACTTAGGTTGAGTTGGAGATGGATGACCTCATTCCTGATCAACCGCTGGTGTTAACCGAAGACATACAGACTAAAGAGAACCTGAAGAAGAGGTACTAAGCTCTCTCTGCAAAGTAGGGTGAAAAATGTTCTTGCTGCAGAAGGTCTCAGTGGTTTTGATGAAAAGATATACAAAGGCCATCCAGACTTTTTTGGCTTGTCTCATTGCTAACCTAATTTACCTTAGGAAATTTCTTCCTTGTGATCACAGCAATAGAGCTTCAAGGAAAGCAGATGAAATGGAATCCCAGGGTGGGGGAACAGTGGAAAAGCGGCAAATGGGCATGTAACGTGGGGGAATCTGCCAAACATTTTGGGACAAATCCGCTGTTTCCTCTATTGTGTGCCCCTACCTAGATGTTTAGGGGCTTTCTTGCTTGTTGTCTCTATTTCTGATCTTTGACCACCTGCCGGTTACTTTATATCTTTAAGAGGCTAGCATTTGGTTACTTGTAGATATGAAAATGGTGATGTTCATCGTCCCTTATGATTCAGTTGGGAATTGATTCGTGCTTGGATATCAGTTTTTCCCCACATGTTTGAGGTGGCTACCATGAAGGTTTGATGATGTGTTTGACCATACACAAAGACCACAGTTTCTTACCTTTCATAAGAAAACTTGGATTTGTTGTTATAGTGGAAACATGCAATGCTGACTGCTAAGTCAGCTGCAGGTGTGACAAGGACAAAGTTCTGCAGAAATGGTTAAATCAGAGTTTAGTTGCAAAATTTTTCCGTGTTCATTTTGGTTTGGTTACAAATTGAAATGTCTGGGATGTCTTTAGTTTTGAGAAATTTGTCAGTTCATTGAACCACAAGGGATTGTATTCTAGCACCTTCTCTCTCTCTCTCTCTCTCTCTCTCTCTCTCTCTCTCTCTCTCTCTCTCTCTCTCTCTCTCTCTCTCTTTCTCCCCTTTTCACATCGAATAACCTCTCTGCCCCCATTTATGGAAACATTACATTGCCCCTCATTGGTTCTTTTTTTTTTGAACGACTTTCTATATTTGAGGGGGGGGGGTATTACATATATATGCCACCGGTTGGGTTTGAACCCACACCTCTCCACTGAGAGTTGAGATTCTTAACTGTTCTACTAACCCTCCATTGACCCCCTCATTGGTTCATCCAGCCCATATACCCTTTGCCAGCAGATCTATTGCTTTAAATTAAAAAATACAACTAATGAAAATATTACACATATAGAAACCCTTGAAATGGGCTACAAATTGGATAAAGATGAAGCTTGGTTGTAATAAGTAAAATAACTGAAATACAACTGTAATGGCTGAAATAAATTACTATAGTTCAAGGTAAACACTAAATTGAAATTTACCACAGAAGCATCTGTTCATATTGTCTGCTGAAACACAATATTTTGTGCTTTTCAGCTGAAATGAAATTGATCTAGGATTTAGACGTATGTCTTATGAACAAGTGTAGTTGCCACTTCATCATTCTATATTGCCGGAAGAGGAGTTACCAGTCCACAAAATGTCTGGTCATTTTTTCTCTTTTGATTTTTAAAGATGTTTAGCGCAAGGTGGAAACTGATTTCCGTCTTATTTCAGGGTTTCTCAGGTTACAAGAGAAGGAAAATTTATGCAGTCTGATGTTCCCCGGCAGCTGCTTTATGGTACTATGGTGTATGTACGCCAAACAATTGTATCTGATGCTTCCATTGCTTTGTCACGAGCAGTTTGTATTGCTACAAGATACAGTGCTGTCCGAAGACAATTTGGTTCTCAAGATGGTGGGCCTGAGACCCAGGTAATCTGCAAGTAGCTTTGATTCCATTGCAAAATAACTTTTAAAGTGGTTGGGTTGTGTTAGATGATAATCTAGACTTAAGAAACAGAAGGCGTCTTTTCTCTCCATGGTTGGCAATAAGTAAGGTACCTCTCTTTCTAGATTTTTCATAGCTTTGTAAATTTATGCTAGCATCCACATCCGAATGACCTTATATAGTAGTGTTTTTGAAAAAAGTAAATTAAAAAAAGGGCCAATAGGAGAACCCTGTAGCCATTTGCAAATTTTCCTCGATGATAAAATACTATCTGTTGATTCATCTCCTTCCATCTTTGAAGGAAATATAGTTGATCTTTTATTCTGAACTCCTTGGTGTCAGGTCATTGACTACAAGACTCAGCAGAATAGGCTCTTCCCTCTATTAGCTTCTGCATATGCATTCAGGTTTGTTGGTGAGTGGTTGAAGTGGCTGTATACTGATGTAACCCAGAGATTGCAAGCCAATGATTTCTCTACTTTGCCCGAGGCTCATGCATGCACTGCTGGTTTGAAGTCTCTGACTACTACTGCGACTGCTGTATGTATATAAGCCATGTTAGATTTTCTGTTTTACTCCGCTAGTCCCTTGACTTCCCCGCCTAATTCGTATCATTACACAGTATGTATTAACCTCACATGCATTGATATACTTTCTTAGATTTTCAAAACCGTGTGCTTTTGGGGGGTGACTTAAAATTTGTTTGTATACTCTGTGCTGTCTATTTATTTATTTTGTATCAAATTCTTGTGACTGACTTCCTGTGAAACTTAGAACTTGCTTGCTAAATGCCCACAACATAAGATGAATAAAATTTAGCATGTTCAGTCCTTTTTCATAATCAACAGTTGGAGAGCCTTCTGTAATTTAAAATAGTCTATAGCAATTATTTCATCAGGTCATGGGGCTGAAGTCAAATAAACCTAGCCAGAGCTGACCTCTAGTTCACTTCTCAACTGCCTATCTTATAGGCATGATCAGTGAGCCTTTCATATGATCTGCCCATTTTAACCCCCCTCTCCCTCTCTATTTTCTTATTTTGACATACTACCTTGGCACCCTTCAAAAGATTTATGCTGTTGTTACCTCTAGTATATACAGACATGGGAGTTGGTCCACAGTTGAGTATGCTAAAACTGATAGAATAATGACCACGTTGTTTAACTTGGGCAATCACATATACTCCATGATGTTAATATAGGGTAATAAAAATACCTTGTTGCTATTATTAAACAAACCATCACTTACTACATATATATACAAATGTATATATGCATAAATTTTTTTTTTGAGGTAACAACTGAGGGATTACTGTTTGTTTCTTTCTGTGTACTACGTCTGCTGTACAGTGCCACTATTTTCTCTGTTTGACCATTGGCCTACTAAAATTTAGTTGTCACCCATTGGGGAAAGGAAACAATGAGAAGTTTTGAGGAGAGAAATTCTTTTAATATTTAATATTTGGGCTGGAAAAATTACTTTGAGATTTGCTTAACAATTTTTCTCTTAGTGCATTTAAGCCTCTCCTGTAGTCCTATATGTCATCTCCCACATTGGGATTGCTTGTCATATGTCACATTGTAGTTCGTGCTTATTTCTTATGGGAATTCTTAATGCCTATTGATCAAGCTGAGAGCTGCGTTCTGCTGCCATACGTTCAAATCTGTTCCAGGATCTCCTTGTCCTTGTGTAGCTAGTATTCACTAACAATTCTTCATAAAATGCTGCCTGATTTTTCTATCAGTAGGAGTTCAAATTGATTTTTTTTTTTTTTTTTTGGGGGGGGGGGGGGGGGGGGGGGTACATGGATTCTAACTTTATCTTGATTCCAAAATTAACCATGTCTAATGAAAAGCAAATCTTTTGTTGCTATCAGATGATAACTCCACATCGTGAGTACCTCTTCCTGGCAGTGCATTTTTATTTTCTTCTGAGAAATCTCCGCTTTGATTGCAGGATGGAATTGAAGAATGTCGTAAATTGTGTGGTGGGCATGGTTACCTATGTAGCAGTGGGCTCCCTGAGTTATTCGCTGTTTATATTCCTGCCTGCACATACGAAGGAGACAATGTTGTTTTACTTTTACAGGTTTGTTTATTTTTAATTGGAGGGGGGGGGGATGATGGGTGATAGAACTTGTGATAAATACATTGAGCACCCGGTTTATTACTCCATCCTTGTGCAAAAAAAGCTAATGAACATGACATTCAACTCTAAGCATCATGGGAACATCATGTATACGTGTGAACTCTGGTTCTATCAAAATTTTGACTTAGCTTGGTTTTTCCCCAAGTTGAAACGAAGACTCCAGGATTTAATAGGTTTACAATTTTCAAATGAGTTTTTGAATCTGAATATGAAATGGAAGGCTTTTAATGTCTTTTATAAAATGCTATGTAAGCTCTCTCTTAGTTGGAAGTTCAATTTTTGACTAAAAGGAGGGGTACACATGTAAGCGTATTGACATTTTATACTCTCTTGCTAGGCAGAATATTCTGGTTAAATTGTCTAACCTCTGTGCGGACAGCCTTATCATTTTTCTTGTGTGTGTGTGTGTGTTTCTGTACATGGTCTCAGACCCTGGTAACAGTAAGGTTGCTCTGTTGTGACCTAGTAGTTGCAGGTTTGAGAGAGGAAATGGCCTCTCTGCATAGAAGGGGTAAGGCTCCTTACATTTTGGCCATCTTCTGGCCTGCTGTGGTTGGATCCTGGTGCTGGGTATATGCCTTTTTTTCATCTCAGACCCTGGCAGTTACCTTGTTGACAGTCAGGTTACCAATTGACTAATCTTATTCGGTTTGTCACATGTATATTGTGGAAGTATTGAACAATGCCGATGACGTTTCTTACTAGTGATTATCTTGTAAAAATGTGCTGTCAATATGTTGAAAATGATTTTGTGTATAGGTTGCACGGTTTCTTATGAAGACCGTCTCTCAGCTGGGGGCTGGTAAAAAGCCTGTAGGTACAACATCTTACATGGGACAGTTGGAGCATCTTATGCAGTGCAAGTGTGATGTTCAAAGAGGTAACATACATTCTTCATTTTCTCGGACACTCAGGTCACAGCTACTCTATGTTGCTCATGAAGATTAAATTAGAATTTTTATTACCAGTGGGACAGTGCTGTACTTCGTCTTTAAATTCATTCACTCTCTATAGCCCCTAACCTCCATCTATTGAAAGGGGGGCAAAAAAAAACCCTATTATTTAAATCATTTATAGAAAAGTAACACCCTTAAAAAGTATTATGTTGAATATCCCTTTTTAATTGTGGAAGTTATATATAGATTGGAAATGTTGAGATTCACCACCATGAAGTAGTCTATATGTATGCACTAATGCACATTTATATTTTTGGTTGGTTAGATATTCAAAATTTGGGAGACAGAAAGTTATCTGATCCTGTGGCTTCTGAACCCATATACAGGAGCTCACAGAATTACTTGCCTGCCCCCCATGAATTTAAAAATCACATCCATGTTGATTGTCTCTGCATGCATACTTATTGATCCCTGCATTGGTGCAGAAAACTATACAACCAGTTAGTGTTCTCGTGCCCTAAATTAAAAGGATGTTGGCTGTTGATACAAACAATCTTCAACTATTAAGCTCATGGAGGGTATCTGCTTTTGCCTTATAAGTTATGGGTCATCAATCATTGTTTCTCATGTCATGTATTAATCTGTATTTTGAAGATCTTTCCCATTAATCCCCAATTTCCCATGAGTTGAATATGTTTCTTCATCAACTTTGAAGTTAAAACCATAGTGATTGAGTTGATCTAAACTCCAATCCTGCTAAACTATCATTAGAGATACCATGAATTCGTAAAACATATAAGTTGGAAACCCTTTGGATATTCCAGTATGGAGGATTGATATGATTCAGATCGAAGAAGCTAAAAGAACCTAGGGCAGACCTAAAAGATTCTGGGAGAAGTGAGAATGGCAATATGGCATGCACAGCTTTGGCCTTGTATCAAGTATAACCTCGAACGGAGCTGACTGGAATGTAATCATTCAATTAGCCCCATTTAGTTGGGACAAGGCTGAGCTGTTATTCTTAGATTGTTGTCTCCAAAGTAACATAAAGTTCTGAACATCTTCTGGTTTAATCTGTTATACTGATTTCTACCCTTTCTAATTCTTCGATTAAATTGTTATTAGAAACTTAAAGTTTTTTCCTCTGTTATTTGGACAAGTTTTTATTATGAATTTATGAGGTATGCTATCGCTGTTAAATGTTCTCATCATGTATCTTTTGCAATAGGCCCAGATGTTTTATAGTGGGAATACTCATGTAGTTCTATCCTTGAATTTGTGCTTTCAACCTTCCTAGTGACCCTGTTTCTTTGGTGATATCTTGATTGTCACATTTTTGCAGCTGAGGATTGGTTGAAGCCTAGTGTAATACTAAATGCATTTCAAGCAAGGTCAGCCAGGATGTCTGTTGCCTGTGCTCAAAATCTGAGCAAGTTTTCAAGCTCGGAAGAAGGTAGTTGTCTTTTCCCTCTTCTACATATAAATTTTGTGATGTCCCCCCCCCCCCCAGCGCAACCAAAAACAGGAAGGTTGGTATTGTCTAATAGGAGGGTATGGTTATGAAGTGGAAAAAACTAACTCTATCTCAAGATCAAGCCAATTGTATGCTGATTAGCCCTGATTCTTTGCATACTGGCTCCCACCAAGTTAAGCCAAGTCTGAGCGAGTCTAGCCAATTCTGGCCAAGTCCCACCGATTTCTGGCTTATTCTAAAACAACTGATTATGGATTGAATAAGACCAAGAGAGACTGATCCTTTACCCAATTCTGAGATTTGGAAATTTAAAGTTATCACATTTCTCTGGTTTTCTGCTGGTTTCTATTACTCGCCATTAGATCCCCTTGCACGTAAGGTAGTACCTCAGTTGAACTGTATATTTTTTTATGATTCACGCTTTTTCTTAAACTAATTATTTGGAGATGCGGTTCCCCATTTTAAGTGAGAGAAATTGGATGTTTCATAGAATCAAGTTTATGGATCAAAATTTTATCCACCCTGCCTTTGTCATTCATGAGTGACAGACAATGAGGATCTGTTAGACCCTGCTAAATAGTTCCTTCAGAGACCATAGACTAACAGTTGGGAAAAGATTGTGATACTTTAGTGGCTGGTATGTTTTCGGTTGCCTGATTGGCTAGTTCTATGGACCTATATTTGTCCATTGGGATGTCACCATTTATTGATGTGGCAAGTGAAGTTCCTTGGCTCAGAGTAAGGGGATGTTAGTGCCACATCGATCAGTTAATATGCAGTTGCAGGGCGTTGATCCAGGGAAGGGCCTTTCCACCCTAAAGCTCGGTGTTTGTGTTAGATGCCGTGAAATGGTATTAACACAGGTCGACTATGCAACTTCTTTTTGGGCACTGGTGGGTGGGGGAGGGATGGATGATGCAGAGAGTGCATATCCATGGCCAGAAGTGGCTGATTGGGATTGGGGCGGTGGTCCCACTTCCGTTGAGTAGCGTGCAGCTACTGGGTTTAATGCCACCAGCATCAAAGCTGTGTTGATTATTGAGGTGCTTTTTCCTGTTTAAATGTGATTTCTGCCAATATTCAATTATGCTTCCTTACATTTACTCCATTTATCAGGTTTTGCAGAACTCTCTGCTGACTTGGCAGAGGCAGCTGTTGCTCATTGTCAATTAATTGTTGTAACTAAGTAAGATTTCTTCCTTCCATATCAATTAATGGACACTGACTGCAACATCATGGTTCCTTGCAAAAAGAGGTTTGAGGTGTTGCAAAGGGGCCTGGCAACATCATGGCTGGAGAAACTGTGAATACCTGATGCTTCAATTCCTTTTTTTTTGCTTAATGTGCATATTATTTCAGAAACCTTGGTTCATGGTTTGTTAGTGATAATATGTCATTTATATTCTTTCTTTCAGATTCATTGAGAAGTTGCAACAAGACATACCTGGAAGGGGTGTGTTGGAACAGCTGAAGGCATTATGCAACATTTATGCCCTTTCACTGATTCACAAGTACCAGGGTGAATTCCTTGGGAATGGGTGCATCACTCCCAAGCAAGCCTCTCTTGTAAACGTGCAGCTTAGATCTTTGTACTCCCAGGTACGCATCATGTCTTATAAAGTTGTACAATTCCAAATGATGCTCCCATACTAAGCTCTATTTTGCATTAAACTAACAAAACTGCCTTTCTTTCTGTAGGTTCGTCCAAATGCCATTGCCCTGGTTGATGCATTTAACTATACTGACCATTACCTTGGCTCTGTTCTTGGCCGTTATGATGGAAATGTATATCCTAAGCTCTATGAAGAAGCTTGGAAAGATCCACTCAACGACTCTGTCGTTCCAGATGGCTACCATGAGTACATTAGGCCCTTGCTAAAGCAACAACTCCGGACAGCAAGACTCTAATGACCAAAATACATTGACTCTGGCTTTAGTTATATTACTAATTGCTGCAAAAATAAGGATTTAGGAACAACCCACCACCTGGCTTTTCAGTTGGACTTGAGGTGCAGTAAACTTGCAGAAATCAAACATATATTGGTGTAGCTCTACTCTTGTGATAAATTATTCTGATATTAGTCCATTATCCTTTTCTAATATTGATGGATATCTTATATGATTTGGAGGTTTATTGGCTGGACATATACAGATTGAAATTCGTATTTTTTGTTTTTTTTTCCCCTTAAATAAATTCGTATTTTTGTTAGGTGATGTGATTAGTTATTATGTAAGTGTATATATTTTTCCTATAGCCCAATCTGGTGAGTTCTGGTTATGATATACTTACTGCCTTGAAGTTGCTAATGGAAGGCAAGGGAAATTTTCAATACTTAAAATAGAAACTTTTATGATCATTTGTACTTTTTAGTTTATGTAAATTATATGTCTAATTCCATATCATTCGATATTTGGTTATCGAATTTCACTTTTTTTTTTTTTTAATCCACTTCCCTTTGATTTTAACAAGTAAATGAAGATTATGATTACATGTAAAATACATCTTTACTAAATATATTATTAAATTTATGTAACTTATGCAACCAGATGACGTCATGTTCACAAAAGTTTCTCTTTTTGTTGAAAAGGATTTTACACCAACATGATGTGTTATTATCTACAATGGATCATTATGTAATGGAGGAAGACAACGGAAACAACTCTCACCTAAGAAACCTAACTGGAAAACCCCATTCTCTCTCTAATTCTGGACTATAATACAATGTTTTTCATTACACGAGAACGGATAAATGCTCATCCAAGCATACTATGTCACAAGTTCATTTTTAGGGTTTAATGGTCATTTTTCCCAACTCTTCTGTCTAGGGCTCCTAGGCATAGGTGCAATGTATTGCATGTGGTGGCTGAACGACGTTTAAATTATTTGGCTAAACATTCCTAGAAATCTTATAATTAAATTTGGTAGGATTAAATCTGGATTGTCCATCATAAATGATTCATATTTAATTTAATAAATTTAATAGTTGAAGTGGTTCAACTACATTTAGGGGTTATAGGTAACGATCGCACACATCCGGCCATGCCCACGGCACAGAAACAGAAAAACAGATGGTAAACCGGTCAACCCGCGGTTTAGCAACCGGCAAACGGCAATTGACACACCCGGCCGAGAAGCCCAAATGGGAGCTTCGGCCGCAAAAATGCGGGCACAAGCGCGTGACGGTACTAGGGTATCGATATAACCCAAACCCCATCACCCCACCCGCACCCGCTCCCGCAACGACACCCGCTCCCAACGGCACCTCAATGTCATCTCTCGAGCCCTAGATAACCCCGATCCTCCGCCTCCCTCACTCTCACAACTCTCCCAAGTCTGCAACCTCCTCTCGCTCCCCCCTCCCAACCCCAAAGCGGCCCATTTTATACTCTGACTTTGTACATACCATACAAGATTATGTGCCAAGATGGGCCAGAGAAACGTGCCCATCTGTAGGTTACCATACAAGATTATGGCAATGATTCCGGCCAAATTGCCCATTTCCACGAAGTATAAAAATAGATTATGTCTCGTAATGGTTACCATACAACCCCTTAGAGTCCAGATCCTCTCCTATGACCGTACAATGCTCTCCAGACGGCTATAGACCACAAATTATAGGGGAGGCCCACGGAGTATTGGTGATGGGAAGTATTTTTAAAATTTTTATTATTATTATTTACTCGTGGGCCCGATATATTTGTGGTTATAAAGCCGTCGGGGGAGATGATCCACACTCCTACATTTTATGCCCTAAATTTGATGATTTAAATGGCTTACTCCTAAGGGAATGCATTGCACAAATAAATGGAATCTAACTTCTCTACTCTGAAGGGTAGAAGTCTGCGCTCTCCTCGCATATCTCCGCCACATATTAGGAGGATCTATCATTGAATTTTGACAAGAAAAATTAGAGATAAGTCGCCTTCTTAACATGTAGTGGAGAAAAATGAGAGAGGTAGAAACCTCTATCCTAACGAATAGAGGATCCGAACTTTATATTGTATTCTCTATCCAAATGGACAATGGACAATTCAATTTAATTTAGGCATTGTGGTCGATTTGGTCTCAATACCATTAATGAGTGCACAGTTTGTATGTCTAGACAAAGTCGTGATGTGATCCTCTCCTTGAACTGTCCCTACCCATGGGTGCATGTCAACTTAACCATCGGTTGCTCCATTGGACATGCACGTTTTCGCCATTGGAACACATAGGATTACCACACTGCCCTTAGGAGACAAAATGGCCCAACTATCCGGGAGTTTGAATAACCTTCCTGTTAGCAGAGAACAATGTGCTCCCTTGAGGGCTTCTCAACCACACAACAGATTGTGGTCCCCACCTCTAACTCATTTTGTTAATATTTAAAGTGGATCCCACATCTATTGTATGGGCGGGGAATTTTAAGGAGACACTAGGGGGGGGGGGGCGACTATTTTGTGGTACCATCCCCCCCTCCCCACAAAACCCCCCCCTTTCTCTGCTGCTGGGGGGGGGGCGGGCGGGGGTGGCGGGGGGGGAGTCGTGGGGGGGGGGGGGGGGGGGGGCGGCCCCCGCCCCCCCCCCCCCCCGCCCCGTGATGTGGTATGGTATGGGGTATGAAAAAAAAAAAAAAACCCCCTCTTTTTTTTTTTTTTTTAAAAAAAAAAAAAAAAAAAAAAAAAAAAAACAAAAAGAATATTTCTATCCAAGATCGCATAGATCGACTAAAAACACCTTAGTATGATAATGACACAAGATGATGATGAGCATACCTTTCTATGGTTCTATTGGAGACGAAGCGCAGCGGAATATCTTCTTTATGTCTCCCACTAGGAACAAACTTGAGGTGGAAGTTGATTCTATGATCAACTTGATGTTGGATCTTTTCCTCTAGACTCCTCCCTATTCACCGGCTTGATGGTATATCCTTTCGACTAGCGGATGTGATTGTGATTATGATTAGGGTTTAGAGGAGGGACCTAGCATCCTTTATATAGGCAAATCCGTTAGATCGTCCATCAAGATCTAACGGTTCCTATTAGCCCACACTAGCCAGTCCATATAAGAGTTCTAGTAACCGTATATTACCCATATCAGACCAATAAGAAACCAAATCAAAGTGTAACACAATCAATGAAGCCCACCTTATGTGGAATATTCAATTAATATTCTAACATTCTCCCACTTGGGCTATATTGATTGTGACACAGTCGAGTAAAACAAAACATCTCCTTTGTTTTAAGAAAACATTTGAAAAGATACATTGAAAACATTTTGACCTTTATGTGCACAACTTTATATTGGTCCGAGGATAATCCTAGAGCTCAATCCCTTCACATAGAGCCTTAAGTACCGAATCATGGCAGTGACTGCATCTTTTATGCAACACAGGACCATCCATGGTCACAAATACTCTTAACTTTACTGAAAATGGATGCAATATGGTAGTGTGGCAACTAATGACACTTTATAGAAATCCTCATGTGTCATTCTCGTTGTCAATCCAAATCTCTCACTTTATGGTTCCCACGAACCTGACTCAATGCCACGAGAGAATATACTTTATGGTTCCCACGAACCTGTGACTCAATGCCACAAAAGAATATACTTTACGGTTCCTACGAACCCGTGACTCAATGCCACGAAAGCATGTACATTATGGTTCGAACCTGTGACTCAATGCCACAAAAAATGAGATTATATGTACATTATGGTTCCCACGAACCCGTGTCATCTTTATAACTCGAGTTTTAACAGGCATGACACACCTTAAGGCTAATACATGAATGCCTTAGCTTTTGCTTAAAGTTAACACATACTTTAAGACTTTCATAACATGCAACATGATAATAATGTGAAGATTAATATGTCACCAAAGAACTTTATTGAATTCAAATAAATCATCAGTGCATACAAGAGACAAGTACAGATAGAATACCTTATTACACAATAGGGCAAAATTCTCAAACTCCCACTAAACAACCGCATCTAAGGTTCCTCCTAAACCCATAGTTACCGCATGTCTATCAAAGACGTCGGGCGGGGACCCTTAGTTAGGGGATCTATAACCATATTATCTGTACAAATATGCTCTCTGTGGTGTGACCTTCTTTAACCTTTTCTTTAATAGTCAAATACTTAATTTCCATGTGTTTAGACCCTGTGATACCCTTATTGTTGTTAACAAACAACACAACAGAATTGTTATCACGGTACAACTGGATAGATCTATCCACAATAAAAAAAAAGTCAACTGTCTAATGAGGTTCCTTAACCAAACAGCTTTTTCTTTAGTGGTCAAATACTCGACCATCATGTATTTAGACCCTATGATCACACATTTCTTGTTGTTAATAAACAACACAACTGAATTGTGATCATAGTACAACTGGATGGGTCTATCCAAAATGTTAAAATAGAACTGTCAATTATCTGATGAGATTCTTTAGTCAAACAATTTGAGTAACTGCCCCATAACATGTAGCAAACTCAACCTATATGATGAAATAAGTAAATTTACATTATTTCACACTTTTCACGATATTATCCCTCTGCCATCAAGGAAAACAACTTAAAATGGACTTCTTATTATCCGGACAATTAGCGAGGTCAAATATATATATATATATATATATATATATATATATATATATATACCTTAATGCTATAGGTCTGGAACAAGCTTGTAGATTATCTTATCATCAATTGTCCTCTTCAAGTATCTCAAGATAAGATACTTTCTTCAATTGTTCTCTCTCAGTATCCTTTATAGGACAACTGTAATAAGCTCAGTGTATCTCCCTTGAGAATCAAAACCATTCTCAAGTATGCAATCTAGCATACTGAACTTCTTTAAATATAAATTATATATGCCCTCTGAGAAAGATCCAATAAATAGCATGAACAATCCCTATGGATCTCAATGCCCAAGACAAAGATGCCTTACCAAGGTCTTTTATATCATAATTCTCAAATAACAATTGCTCGGTCTTTATGCAGTAGGCCAACGTCACTACTAGTGAGCAAAATATTATCAACATAAATAATGAGAAAGATAAAATTTCTCCCATGACCTTGCATATATATATATATTGATCTACAAGTTTCTCAACAAAATCGAATGAAGTCACAATATTATAAATCTTTAAACACCATAGTTGGAAGCTTACTTAAAACCACAAATTAGACTTCTTGAGTCTACACCAAGATGATTAAAATCATCAACCAGAAAATCCTCGGGCTAAATGACATGGACTTCTTTATTAAGGTTTTCAATTAGAAAGGCAATCTTCACATCTATTTGGTATAACTCTAAAAGAGTCCTTAGAAGAGATAGGTGAGAAAATTTCACTAGTCAACTTCCTCTTTATGAGTAAACTCTTTAGTTGCCGATCGGTTTTAAACCTTACAATCTTTCTTCATGAATATTTATTAGTCTTATACACCCACTTAAAATAAATGGGTTTAAAGCCTTTGGACAACTTAACAAGCTTCCCAAACATCATATTGTCTCATCAACTATATCATATATCTCGTTGCACCCAATCATAAATCTAATTAAAGACAACTTTTTAGTAATGGGTCAACCATAATGCCAATGTTATTTTCATGTTCATTATATCAAGTAGTCCGGGAACAAGCTATATTTCTTGGCTATATCAAACTCCAGAAAACTATTTAAGAATTCACAATATTGTTGTCTTAACAATGATGGTAAAACAAGATCTGAGTAAGAAACAAATTAACAATGAAAAACTTTTATGTTCCAACCGCAATACTTGATTATTCAACCTTAGATTTGGAGAACAACTCAAACGCAAAAATGGTTTAAGTTAGATTTATGAATAATTTGCAATGGAAAAGGGAGTAAAAAAGAACATATTTGGAAAGGAACATGATCAAGGATATAAGAGGTTGTTATCGGGGCTTCACCTTATAAAAAATAATTGGACAAAATAGTTTTCATACCATACGTTCACTATGTTCACAAATGTGTGATTAAGCCTTTCGGTTACACAATTTTGCTCGGGACTATCAAACATAGTGAGCAGACCAACTATATCCGAATCTTCCGAGTATTTGGCGAATGGGCCCTTAAGAGTCCAAAGCATCCTCATATCAGCCATAATACTTTCCCTTAAACTGTCCACCATCCTCTTATCAGCCATAATACTTTCCTCCCGTCAGATCTAACAATTTCTTAACTTCAGTCTAAAAAATTCTTGAAGATCTTAGAGATTTAGATTATTCTTTAATTGAATACAAAAACCATATTAAGAGTGGTCATCAACAAATAGTGGTCATCAACAAATATGATGAAATAATAATTTATACGCAAGGTGGCGGAATAAAGACCACTATCTAGACACCAGGACTGAATGGGACAAGAGAAAATCAAATCTTCAAACAAGAACCAAATAATCATAACTTTCATTTTTGCACTTAGTTAACCAGACCTTATACTCAATGCAACTTCTACTTACAACAATCATCTTTATTTATAAGGAAGTTTTCACAGGTCCCAAATTGTTAGTCTGACCGGACTCTTAGTCTTTACCCTGAACATTTTTATGAGTATTGATGCTCATAAGAACAAAGTTTCTTCTTGGAAAAAGGTATTGGTCTTTATAATTCCAAACTCAGTAGAGGATGCAAAGGGCATTGATGGATAATAGCAAGGGTAATAAAAGAAACATTAGGAATCATGAGTTTTATCTTAAAAAATAATCATCCTGATGAAATAATCCCTAACTCCTCCAAAACCATCACACCTTATGATAAAAAACTCTTACAAAAATATACTTATTTCAACACTAGATGAGACTTAGTATCTTTACGCTACTGCATTCAACAATTTCAAAACAGTGCATTCAGTGGGTAAACAATTCATCAAGTGTTCCTTGATGGACTTCTTAATGGGCAGTAAAAGAACATAACTACTTTTCACCTCTGCAAAAAATCAACTTTTGTCTTCTATACTCTTATGAGTCACATCCATCAGTTACTCAGTAACAAAGAATGTGTGGTTAACAACACATCATCTACAATTTCTTGAAGTTTGACTTTATAAGAATCTCAATAAAATCATATTGTTATACAGAAAATGTGACTAACGAGAAGAGCACACATATATCATCATGAAAACACCTTTGGACAGAATTCATGACATACAGTTGTGATACTCCCTCACTTTATTAGTACTTTAATATGTAACTTATTAGTACATCACTAGAAAGAGCACACATATATCATCATGAAAACACCTTTGGGCAGAATTCATGACATACAGTTGTGATACTCAATCACTTTATTAGCACTTTAATATGTAACTTATAAGTACATCACTAGAAAGAGCACACATATATCATCATGAAAACACCTTTGGGCAGAATTCATGACATACAGTTGTGATACTCAATCACTTTATTAGCACTTTAATATGTAACTTATAAGTACATCACTAGAAAGAGCACACATATATTATCATGAAAACACTTTTTGGCCGAATTCATGACATATAGTTGTGATACTCCATCACTTTATTAGCACTTTAATATGTAACTTATAAGTACATCGCTTTATTATCACAATATGGGTAACATATAACTTATAAGTGCATCACTTTAAAGAGTACACATATATCATCATGAAAACACCTTTTGGACAGAATTCATGACATACAGTTGTGATACTCCCTTATACGTCGGCGTCCATGAGAGTATTCCAACCTTCGAAAATTTTACCACCTTTGGGTGTATAAACTTCTTAGATTAATCAACTCCCAACCAAATGCTGTACATGTCTCCCTCTTAATGCTATCACATAATTACCACCTTTGGGCGTATAAAAATGCATTAACATCAAGAGACATCCCATTACTATATATGGCTGACATTCCATAAACCCAACCATGAATGCCACTTTGGCAGTCACTCACAATCAAGCTCATGAAATTCTCATATTGGGATATACTTTATGTTACCCACAAATAATGCTAATACATTGTTTGGAAGAAATCCGGATTACCAAAAGGCAATCGAAGCATGTATAAAATACATCATACATTTATATAAAATTCCAAATTACCAAAAGGCAATCAAACCCTTTATAAGGCATGCATGATATATATATTTTACAATTGTATAATATCATATAAAACATGCTCACAATACAAAGCCATTTGAAAAAAAATCCATATTAAAAAATTCACCCAACGGTGAAGTTACATATACAACATAAATATGTCATATCATGTTTCATACATATAGAAGTGGAATTTGGTCATGAAAATAATTCCATTGTGTCCGGAAGGGTCCAAAACATAAATCCCCAAAAGAATGCTTTAAAGTTCCTTACGGTTTAGCCAAAAATAAAAAAAAATACTAAATAAATAGCATTCCAATTATCGGCTCAACCAAAACATGATATATAATATTTCACATATATAGGGGTAGAATTGGGTCTTGAAAATGGTTCCATTGCGTTGAAATGATCCAAAATATAAAACCCCCAAAGAACGCTAAAGTTCCTTCCGGTTTAGCCAAAAATAAAAAAATACTAAATAAATAGCATTCCAATTATCGGCTCAACCAAAACATGATATACAATATTTCACATATATAGGGGTAGAATTGTGTCTTGAAAATGGTTCCATTGCGTTCGAAATAGTCCAAAATATATAACCCCAAGTGAACGCTTTAAAATTCCTTATGGTTTGGTCAGAAAGTAAAAAATACTAAAAAGATAGTATTCTGGAATTTCCCTTTTTTTTTTTTTTTTATTTATTTATTTTTTATTTTTAAAACCGGTTCGGCCAGCAATAAAACGGTTTAAACAAAACAGAATCATATTCGATTGAACCGAATCGAACCGAAATCAAATTGAAATTGAACCGTTAACTTGACCCAGCGAGTTGACTCGCGATACCCTCGGGTCGACTCGCTGAGTAAAAAAAACAAGTTGAATCAAAACCGGTCCAAACAGAAAAATGGTTCACCCGACCCAAACCAATTGGTCGAACCGTCGACTGGTCAACCGGGTCGACCCATTTGACCCGATAGGTTCAGATTCGAGTCACCCAGGCGGGTCATGGCCGGGTTGACCCGACCCATTCAAAATGCCACGTCAGCACTATTATTTAAAAAATCCAGAAAAACGTTGCCGGATTCCGGCAGCGATTGCCGGCGCGTCCGAAGTCCGATGGTGACCCATAATATATCAATTTCTTCGTTTTTCCGAGATCTACGCCGTGATAGTTTCAGATTTTCAAAATTCTTTCTAGAAAAAAAATAATTGACAAAAAACCCCACGGTTACGATGAAAAATCAGGAGAAAAAAAAATCACAAGTTTCATAGGTTCCATTCTAGAACCCTAAGTTCATCATTCAACAATCCTATGGGTCTTTAATCGATTCTATACAGGCTCTGATACCACATGTAAGAATATTCTATCCAAGATCGCATAGATCGACTAAAAACACCTTAGTATGATAATGACACAAGATGATGATGAGCATACCTTTCATGGTTCTATTGAAGACGAAACGCAGCGGAATATCTTCTTTATGTCTCCCACTAGGAACAAACTTGAGGTGGAAGTTGATTCTATGATCAACTTGATGTTGGATCTTCTCCTCTAGACTCCTCCCTATTCACTGGCTTGATGATATATCCTTTCTGACTAAGCAGATGTGATTGTGATTATGATTAGGGTTTAGAGGAGGGACCTAACATCCTTTATATAGGCAAATCCGTTAGATCGTCCATCAAGATCTAACGGTTCCTATTAGCCCACACTAGCCAGTACATATAAGAGTTCTAGTAACCGTATATTACCCATATCAGACCAATAAGAAACCAAATCAAAGTGTAACACAATCAATGAAGCTCACCTTATGTGGAATATTCAATTAATATAACCAACGCCGGAAAAATGGTTTTCATTATTTGTCAAAAACAAAATTAACAACATAAATCCTGATGGAATCGAACCATCATACCCTAGAAACTTTCTAGGTGCTCTTCCATTTGAACTAAGGATTTTCACCTACCAAAACCACATGTTGGATCAATCCAAAAGAGTCTCTATTATGAAAATAGCCATAAAATAAATATTTTTCTTCTATGACAAACAAAAGGTTAAACATAGAATCTATTTTTAGTCATAAAAGAAATATTATTCTTCCAATAGTAGAGAATAGTCATGACTTCCAACACCAAACCCAGTTAAGTTGCACTTTAATTTTCACATATCATAAATGATAAAACCAAAAAAAAAAAAAAAAAAAAAATGATAAAACCACATCTTTCATGCAACGCTTAAGATTTGGAAAGCAACTCATCGGCAATAGACATAAACAAATCAATATCTTAACCCAGGCTAAAAAACCATAATATTCTCCGGAGAGGTGATCCAGACTTGCCATTGGGTAGGCATGCGGCATGCTTTCATTGTAAGAACACACAGAATTATCCAACTGCCCTTAAGAAATGCATAGTGACATCTGTGTCCATGCTCTTTTGTGCAATGTGCCAATGTCGTTCCCACCTCTTGCGATCCACCAAAATTTGCAGGGCAACGTGGATTAGACAGCGACTAGGGAAGGGACATTTTGTCTACGTTAATGGGACTTTCTAGAATAGCCCAATTCCGAGGGGTACACTTCCCACAAAACTCTTTCCTCTCAGGGCGAACTCCTAGCTACGGAACGCCCCTTTCTCCACTGCTGATCAACAAGAACAAGAAGGATCAAGCCCTTCCAATTTTCACAGCTAGACCCATAGTCAGAGCGCTTGCAACTCAGGCATCAATCATGGTGAAGGCAATCAGAGTTCATGAGCTCGGTGGACCAGAGGCAAGTATCTCTCTCTATCTCTCTATTACTTTTGGCTTCTCAGGTTATAGTTCTTAGAGGCCTTTGTAGTGATTACTTAGAGATGAATTTCGTGTCGTTGTTGTAGTTTAATGGGTTTAAATATCAGAGATCAGTAACCGCTCTTCTCTGAGATGTATTTTGTAGCATTTTAAAAATGGACTACAACCACTCAATTTTAAGAACCCACTCCGTCGAGGGTTCAATTAATGACGGGAAATTGTCTGATAATGTTGGATATTTTAATTTATCATATCCACTGAAGCAGAATTGATTTTTGAGTTTGAAACGAGTTTGTTTACTTTGATGATTTGGGTAAGATACTATTTGTACGAATCCTTCAAATTCCCAAATGATTGAAGCTGTCTCTCTGATAAATTATCATCCTTTGTCCCATGGAAATGCGAGGTCATGGACCTCATGGTTATTTGAATTAAATCATTATACCTTGATGGTTCATTCATAAATAATCGTTATATTCTTTTTAGTCTGGACTGATCATATCTACCATATCCACTATTTTGGCATTTTGAAGTTTCAAATAGCCTATACCAGATCTTTGATATTCATAATCCTGAGTTTTCAATCCGTTCGGGTTCAAGTTGGAAAATATCACTTCGAATTCTGGGAGTTTTTGCAACAAGAATATCAAGAAGAAGAAGCCTTATCCCATGGATCATTGCCATCCAATAAGCTCTATTTGAGGCCATATTAGATACAAGGCCTAAGGCATGCATATCCTTTTTCACCACTCCTAAGCTTCTCTTAGGTTTGTCACTAGCTCTTTTAGTTCTTTCAATCTGGATTAAATCTCTTCTCTGTACAATGGCATTTAAAGGCCTCCGTTGAATGTGACTATGTCACCTCATTCAATTTTCTCATAGTTTTCATTTATCAAAGCTACTCTTAGACCAACTCTAGTTTGATCATTCCTTACCTTATCCTTCCTAGTATTGCCTTTCATTGATCTTAGCGCCCTCATTTTTGCTACAAATAGTTTATCTGTATGATACTTCTTAATAGCCCAACAATCTACACCATACATCATAGCAAAATACCTTCTAGCTTTGGACTTCCTAATTGATTTACTACATGTTTTCTTTTCTCTTTTTCTCTAGGGGAAGGGGTGGAGATTATTCAACGTTTTAATTTCTAAATTAGATACTTTGACTTCTTCATATGGAACTGACCTTTAAAATTTATTGATGATTATGGAAGTTAAACTTATCTTAGGCTTATTAACGGTTATAGGTCCTGAAGTGGGAGGATGTAGAAATCGGGGAGCCAAAGGAGGGTGAGATCCGTGTGAAGAATAAAGCAATTGGACTAAACTTTATAGATGTGTATTTCCGAAAAGGAGTTTACAAAGCTCCTACAATGCCTTTCATTCCAGGTTTGCTTCTCCTTTTAGTTAATTATGACTCGGAAAATACATTTGAGATATATATATCTCAGCACTTTTCACTATTGACGTGTTTCAGGTTTGATACTTTTCTTCTTCACTTGTATTTGTATTAATGTCCTTTCGGAAAGTTTGAACTTGCATAGTTTAAGTTGTATGTAGTACATGTGGGATGGTTCTTAGTGGGTTTACAAATAATCTCTTGAAAGTTCCACTGGAGAAATCTTGTGGGAAAGGAGGGAAGCTTCATCTAGACCTTTCTTATGGGGTGCAACATGACCGATGTTTTGATTTCTTTTCAATCATTTTATTTATGTGATAATAATTGTGGGCATCCACAAATATCTTCTTGTTTGATTATCATAGAAGGAAAAATAATAATTAAAGTTATTATTTTAGATGTTTGGGGTTGATAATAATGAGGGAGACACAGAAGATGCTATTTCACAGATAATAAAAGTGTGAGATGAAATAGGGAGGTGCATTTGGAATGTTTTGTGACAAACATATGCTTCTAAAGCTTAAAAATAAAGTTATATTGGATTGTCGTACGATCAATAATGACATATCACGTGTGATGAGAATATTGGGTAGTTAAGAAGTGTCATATTTCAAAAGCTATTTTGGCCTAGATGAGGATGTTAAGATGGATGTGCCCAAAAAAAAAACGGACAGGTGATTAAAGAATAAGAGTGAGCTAGAGTTGTCAGTTTGTCACAGCATCTGGGTGACAAGGTCCAAGGAGGGGGGTGGGGAAAGGAAGTCAATGCTATGCCAAACAAGGTGCTTAGGCGTTTCCTAGGCAAGAAGGTGGCACCAAGATGCTTAGAACCACCACAGTGCCTGGTCACCCAGGCAAGGCCTAGGCAATCCCTTAAAACCTATGGTTAGAAACTTAGAGCTGACGTGGAAGTTGAAAGAACTACGAAGGATAAAGTAAGGAATAATCATATTAAAGCTAACATGAGAGTTGCCTTGATCAATGACAAAGCTTCTAAAGAGTTGTTTGAGGTGTTATGGTCATGTTCAATGCTAATGCAGGTTCATTACCAAATTGGGCTTCTCTGCTTAGGGGCAAATCTAGGTTGGTTCTATACAGATTAGACATTTGATTTCATGGGTTTTCTATGTAATAGGTTACTTTGATGAGCCTAAAATGTGGATAATTAGGTTGCATGCGGGATTAGCTTTTTATTTTTATTTTCCTGTTTAAGTGTGATATTAGTCTACATCTTTCCTCCTGTTTAAGTATGTTATTCTGTATGACCTTGTTTGAGGTTAGATGATGCAATTTGTTCATAAGTGATCTAATGTAGGCATGGAGGCTGTTGGAGTGGTGACTGCTGTTGGCCCTGGATTAACTGGGAGGAAAGTTGGGGATGTTGTTGCTTACGCTGGTAGACCAATGGGTTCATATAGTGAAGAACAGATCCTTCCTGCCAATGTAGTGGTGCCTATCCCACCTTCTGTAGACCCCATTGTTGCTGCTTCTGTCATGCTTAAGGGTATGACGGCTCAGTTCCTTCTCCGCCAGTGCTTCAAGGTTGGTTTTGTTGATCTCATCATTTTTTAACTTCAAGTTTCATACTAGATTAGCCGTTCACCTAACTTCTGAAAACAAATCAGGGATTCATCCCATGTTTCAGATGAAATCTAAAATTTAAGTGGGTCCTAAAATTTCATTGATGACTCCATATTCCAATAACGTACTCACTATACCATGCATAATCTGATCTATATTATAGAAATGAACACGATAGCCTCTGAACCCATTACGTCCACCCCCTTCTCCCAAACCCCCCCCCCCCCAAGAGAAAAGGTCCTCAACATTCTGTTGTCTTTATTTTCTTTCATCTTTGACAGTATGACTTCCATTGGTACTGCAGGTTGAATCTGGCCACATGGTTCTTGTACATGCTGCAGCTGGTGGAGTTGGTTCTCTACTCTGCCAGTGGGCTAGGGCACTAGGTGCCACTGTTATTGGAACTGTGTCAACTGAGGAAAAGGCAGCTCAGGCCAAGGAAGATGGATGCCACCATGTCATTGTTTACAAGAAAGAGGATTTTGTTGAAGCTGTCAAAAACATCACATCAGGAGGAGGGGTCCATGTTGTCTATGACTCTGTGGGAAAAGATACATTCCAGGTATCTATCTGTCTTGTTATTTTCTTCTACATTTAGATCAATAATGATTCAATTTTTGTTTCCATATAAAAACCTTGCAAAGGAATAATTTCAAGTGAAAAGTGAAATTCTTTTAACTGATTTTACCAGGCAATTTTATGTTTTGTGGGTTTTGGCCCCCATGTAGATGTTATTAAGCAAAATGACATAAGAACAATACTGCTCCAACTTTCATGTGCAGAGCTGGGGGCATTCTTGATGAAATGTTTAATCTTTTGTGTATTCCAATATAGGTGGCAAGGCCCAATACTCTGACTTGCTCCCTCCCCTTCTTAAAGCACACATGCACTGTATGTATGATTAAAATTGTGGGCCACTCCACAAGTGGATCCATGTAAAGAAGACTCACAAGGCTTGACTGTTCAAGTTTCTGTATAACGTATTCTAGGGAATTGGCTGAGAAGTGATGCCAAAGTATAAGAAAATTACATGAGTGACTTTAGATTCCATTTATGTGGAGATCCATTGTTGTAACTGAGATAAAATTTTGAACTGAAATTTTTGTAAGGCACTTGCCCTGGCTTGTAGGGAGCATAAACTTCACGTGTGGGATGGTTTGGGGTACTCTACACAACTGATGCAACCATCCAAGTTTTCTACAAGGAAAAGTAGTTAAGGTTATCCACATACCTAAGAGTCCTAGTAATAGCTATTTGATTGCAGTGATAGGATTAGGATGAGCAGTAATGATGTAGAACAGCAGTTTAATCAGTAACCCTCAAATCGACCAATATTGGTTACTTGGCCCAATTGTGGTCGGATCTGGTTGCAAATCTGATCACAAGACCTTTTAGATATCTGTATTAGGTAGGCAAAATTAGAAGTGAATCTGATAGATTTAAAGATGTTGGATTGGGTTATAAAAATGTAAACTGGCTAAAAATTTAGAAACTTTCAGTTACAAGCAGCAGAAAACAGCAATTAAAGTGAAAATATAGCAAGTGTAAACAAAATAGAAGGGAATGAAAATAGTGGATAAAGTTGGCCTTGCTTTCCCTTTGAAGTCTGTAGGCATAATGGTTACCACACTAAGATGGATTTCGTAAGATGTTTCAGTTAAGCTGAGTCTAGTTTCTCAGCCTCCTGTAAATTCCTATTCTCCTATTCTCCTTTCTTTCTTTTTTATTTTTTATTTTTATTTTTTATATAAATATATATATTACTATATGAATAAAGATGAGGTTATAGTTGCTGTTACCACATACTTCAGATGCCAATGCAGGCTTGCTCGATTGGTAAGACCAACACCTCTTAGAGGTCATGGGTTTGACTCTTGCTGATTGCATATGTTATATCTCCATCCCCTATATATAAAAAGTGCCCTTGTTACCACATACTTCAGATTAAAGTGCCACTTGGAGTTTATTTAGGAGTTTTGACGTAGGTCAGGACCTACCCCAAGAGGATTCCCAAAACACGAACTCCAAAGGAAGTTCTAGGCTTGCTGCGCAGCAGCATATGAAGCCACAGTTCGATATCAAGGCTAGTTCGGAAATGTTAGCAATCCTACTCGAGCCCAGCTTGGCATATTTTTAGTTAAGAGTTATTAGTTTTTAAATTCTGCTTTTGAATTATTATTTGAGCAGTCTAAGTTGAGATAAAGAGTCTTTTAAGATTAGAAGTAGAAGTCAATAATAGAATTCTCATTGGATGTTGAGTATTATCAGGTTTTATTGTTAAGGCTATAAATAAATGACATATGCTTGCAACAAAAGACAGACTGAGAATACAATTAATAAAGAGTTTGTTGCAGCATGATATCAATGTGTAGTAGCTGCGCTCCAATGGTAAGGGATCTCCAGGTGTTGAGCAGGCAATCTAGGGTTTCAAATTGAGGGTTTTCTCCTTCAGCAGAGTTTTGGTCTGTCTACACTGCTCTATGCCTCTATCTCCATCCCTGCCCATTACTAGACTTGGTTACAGGTAAGTAACAAGTCAGCTTTTGTTCTACTTATCTTTCCTAAATTTAACTGCTGTTTCTTCACCCCTTACCCCATAGCTTAGAACTCCCCTTCTTGTAGATCTACAACCAACAACACTTGATCCCAACCTCAGCCCTGTTCACTTCCTTAAAACCCTAAAACCTTGTTGCCCTAAGTTACCAAACCCTAACCCTAAAATCTTTATTCTGAAACTGAGAACGACACATATTTAGATATTCTAAACCCTAGACCTATAACCCTAAATCAGAGCCTGCACTCCATTCAAGAAACCCAAAAACCCTAAACAGCACCTGAATCAATTGGCCGAGTTCTAGAAACCGAATTATTCTTCTCATCATCTACGGATCTTGGTTTGCTGGTTCTCATCCTATTTAGGCTACATCAAGTTTATAACCATGTTGGTTATTAGTGGAATAAGTCATGTGGGGTAGGTTAGTTATGATTCAGGTACGTCAACGTATGGGCTGCGAGTCCAAATCTAAAGGAAGAAGTTAGGCATTGGGAAGCTTCGCATATGCTATTAATTATTCAGGTGCTTGTAACGGGATTTTCAGAGTATTGTTGTTAATTAAGCTTTGGCTTTAGTATTGGAGGTGGGTTCCCTCGAAGAAACCATGTCTAGGTCAATATAGGAATAAGTCTCGATCCTGCGAACTTTCTTACTTAGCTCAGGGTAGCCAATGAGCAAATTTCGACTCGATGGGAAGGATTACTCGATCTAGCGTATGTGACCATAACAAAATGGTATCCGAGCCAGGCTCCACTGAACAACGGTTGAAATGCGTGGAGGCTGATCTGGGCAGGGTGGTTGTGGCACAAGATGCCAAATTTAAGGAGATGATGGATTCGATGTAGCAATTTCTTCCCGCAATGAATATGAGGTTGGAGAACGTGGCTGGTAGCAGAGAGCGTGGGGAATCATCTCATAATCAGTCACACCAATACTGAGGTCGCACCCTTGCCCCAACTTTGGGATTGACCAATTGAACCTTGGGCACCTATTTTTCCTAGAATGCTGTTGATAGATTTTCCCAAGTTCAGTGAGGAGGAGGATCCAATGAGTTGGATTTGTCATGCCAATCAATTCTTTGATTTTTGCTGAAGAAGAGAGAGTTCCATCTGCATCCTTCAATCTGGAAGGTGATGTGGAGGTAAGGGTGTCAATTCGGTACAGTACGGTAGAATTTCAAGCTCTCATGCCAAAATGTATCGTACCGAATTTATATGGTACGGTATGAAAACTGTATTTTTAGAACGGTTCGGTACGGTTTCGGTATAAAATCAGTACAAGAAAAATGACATGGTTCAGTATAATTTCGGTATTAAAAAAACCCATTCTTCTAATCTTCTAATTTGAATCAAGCTGTGGTTGAAAACTTCTCCTGTTATATAATGTGATGGAAAGCTGTATCTGTCACAATGTGTATATTGCAACACTTCACATGTTTGATGCTGCACAAGAGTTAAGAGTTCTAGTTTGTGGGTTGATGAAGCTGAACCACCTTGTTGGATAAGGTTTGGTTAGAGACTGATTCAACACAACATTTGAAATCGAATTTCGATGACTCCTTGTCTGATTTATCTAGTTTCGATGACTCACCTGCAATCTGTTCTCTAGAGATTGTTTAGGAGCCAATTGAGCAGCTTGTTCATTTATTGCAGTCTCTGAACTGTGTAGGGTGTTCAAATATAAAAGGGTTGTCATTCCTTTGAAGGCTCGTTGTTTACATTTGTCATCATTAAACCTATCTTTGTATGCAAATCTGAAGGAAGTAGACATTGCTTGTTTCAATCTGAACTTTCTTCATTTGAGGTCCATTTCTTCTTTTTCTCTTAACAATTGGGCCCAACCCAGGAGTAATGTCAAGACAGACTAAGCCTTAAATTGGTCCCAACCTAGGAGTAATGTCAAGATGGACTGAGCCTTAAATTGGGCCCAACCTAGGAGTAATGTCAAGATGGACTGAGCCTTATATTGGGCCCAATCCAACCAAGATATAAGGGTGTCAAATTTGGTACGGTTTCAGTATACACTAATTTGGAACGGTATTCGGTATATACCGACGGTACAGCATTTGACACCGAAACCTTACCGGATCAAATTTGAAAATGGTGCGGTTTAAATGGCGCTGATTGGTATGATAAAATGGTATCAGTGCACAATTGACACCCTCACGTGGAGATATGGTTTCAACCGAGATCCCCATCAAGATTGAGATCTCAAACCATGTTATCAACTTAAGTTTTCTTCAAAATATAAAATGTATTTGAGTTCTAATAAAATGTAAACTAGGGGCTTTAATGTCTCCAGCCTTCTAGAATGACTACTATATACAGAGTACAAGTTGATAAAATAGAAAAGAACACTAAACCTATATAGGCCTTGAATCCCTATACCTTAGCCTGTAGAATTGGAGCATTATGTTGTTACGCAAAGTACTTTTGCTCATGTCCTGTGCAACCTACTTGACACTGAAAATTAACATTGGTCCAGATCAATGGCCTCGTTTGGCCTTCTCCATTACTGCATCTACTCCATCTAGTACATAACGCAAAATGACAAAAGATACCATATGTTTAGTTATAAGACTGGGCCCTTGGATTGGGCAATTAAACCATTAATCTAAAAGCCTTATCTAAAACATTTTGGTGAACTACTAATGTTGCTCTGTTGGAGTTGCTTGAAGAATGGAGCTTGGATTCTCGCTCCCCTATGGTTGATGGCTTTGTACCCTCTTCCCACCTCCCCCCACCCAAAAAGAAGGATGCTACCCAAGAAAAGAAGAAAACTCTGGTTTTGCAGATCCCAATTTTCAGGGATGTTTACAATGGAGGTGGTCATAGCTACTATGCAATGGCTATCTATGGTTTAAATAATAGTATTAATAGTTGCTGTTTTCAATTATTATTGGCATTGACTTTGGTATCTTTTCTATAGAAGGCAATTGCACTTTTAAACTGAGTAGCAGATGTGATCAATCAGATTTACATTATTGAATGATTTTCTCAGAGCTTACCATTCTTATATGATGTTGTTCTTACTTGGTGGGTGCTGTTATCCAGGGTTCATTGGAGTGTTTAAAGACTCGGGGTTACATGGTGAGCTTTGGGCAGTCATCGGGGACACCAGATCCAGTTCCATTATCCGCTCTTGCAGCAAAATCCTTGTTCTTGACAAGGCCCTCACTCATGCAGTACACCGAAACCCGGGATGAAATGCTGAAAAATGCTGGAGAGTTATTTGGAAACGTGGATTCAGGTGTCTTGCGTGTTCGTGTCAACCACAAATACCCATTGGCCCAGGCAGCGCAGGCTCATGCAGACCTTGAGAGTCGAAAGACATCTGGTTCTGTAGTGTTGATACCAGATGGTGGAGAGCTGTAAACCACACTAATACAAACACATGATAAGCTGTTGCAATGAAACTTGTATGCTTTTATATGAAATCGGGGTTTGAATTGGTTTGCTGCCAACTTCCATTTGAAAAGCCAGATCTCGTGTATCTATTGCATATATGTACTTATGAACAGCTGCAATCTGATTAGTTGATTAAGTTGTCGATGTCAGCCTGTATACTTAGACCAGGAGAAAAGTCCCACATGGAATAAAGAAATCTCTGAGAGAGAGCTGATCTCAACAGAAACCCCCAAACCCCATACAGATACAGAATAGAGAAAGTAATCAAGGAATGGATCTATAACTTTGCAAATCTCTTTTCGAGATGCAAATTTGACAAGTTATGTTTTTGCCTGCAATCCACAATGTCATGTCAGGTTTTTGATGAGATTGCATTTTGGCACTCGAAGCAAGATTTGCCTCATTGTGGCATCATTCAGTGTAAACTTTCTGATCTATCCTTTGTGCAAGGATAGTGAGTGTAGCAAAACCTCTCCCTTAAGATTTTAAGGCTAATAAAATAATATGGTTCAGGTGTGACTGCTCAGTACCTTCTCTGCAGGTATCTCGGGGTGGGTTATGCTCATCTGGCAGTTTTTGAACTTCAGTTTCGATTAGATGGTCCAAGAGACCTCTGCGTATGTCTTTTTATCCCCCTCTGTTAATATGACTAACCCCACCAGCAAGCAGGTTGTACCTGGAAACCCAATCCTTGTTCATGCTGCAGGTGGTGGAGTTAAGTTTGATACCTGTTGTGCCAATGGGCTAATGCATTGGGTGCCACCGTTATTGGAACTGTGTCAGCTAAACAAAAGGCTGTTCAGGCCAAAGCAGATGGGTCTCACCTTGTCATAATTTATGTGGATGAGGATTTTGTTGAAGCTGTCGAGAAGATTTCATCAAGAAAAGGTATTTATGTTGTCATGATTGTGTGATAAATGACACATTTGAGGTATTTTATATTGCTGCTTTCTGCTTTCAAATGTGATTAACTAGAGTTCCATCATCAGATGATTTTTCCCAGAGCATTCCATGTCTTGTAAGATAGCACTATAACTTGGTAAATGATGTTAGGGATCATTGGCATGTGTAAGGTCTGGCGATTAACATGGTGAGCTTGGGGCAATCATCAAGTATACTAGATCGATTTCCATTGTCTGCTCTTGCAGCAAAATCCTTATTTTTGACAAGGCCTTCGCTGATGCAGTACAAGGGAACCTGAGATGAATTGCAAGAAACCATTGGAGAGGTACTTGCTAATGTGACATCGGGTGTCCTATGGATTCGTGTCAACTACAGATGCCCATTGGTGTAGGAAGCACAGGCTTATGCAGACCTTGAGAGCTGGAATGCATCTGGTCCTTGGTGTTGATATCCAATAATGCTGAGTTGTAAAAATACATGGCTTCACTAATATTTGGGTGATGTTAAATGAAAGTAAGGAAGATTTGATCTTTCTAAGTTCTTCTACATGAAATTCTGTTGATACCTAATGGTGCAGAGCTGTAACATATCATCCATAGACACTTCCATTTGGGTGATGTGCAATGGAAATATGGAGTAACAGAAAGACTTTGACTCATGTTGGTTTGACCCTTGGGAACACTCTCAAGAACAACATCAAGAACAAAGGTTAACAAGGGAGCACGACTTCGTAGGATGGCCTTGACAGGCGAGTGTGGCAGAAGTGGCAAATGATCTACAAAGTTAGAACAGAGAAGGGCGGCAAACAATAACAAATGAAAATCCAGTGATAAAAACTTTCCCAATGCTTTTATCAGACATCGATTTCTTCAAATGGAGAACTTCTCGGTCAAAATGGCTTATCGTGCAATAATGAAACAACGTTTCATGAATCACGAAGACCAATTCGCAAATTGGTGGAACCAAATATGGAAATTACCAATACACCTCAAATTTAAAGTTTTCTTTTAGCGTGTCTTAAATGCAGGGTTACCGGTTCAGGCAAAATTAGCTACATGGTCGCAAACTCAATCTCAATGTGCAATATGTGAAAAGGAATAAGAGACAATTTGGCATATTTTGATATCATGCGAATGGGGAAAAATAGTTCACGCAGTAGGACCACTGGGGCTACGAACAGAAAACTAGATTGACACATCTATTCTGAGTTGGTGTCACAACATGAGTTCACAATTAACCAAGGGCAAATCAAGATGGTTTATGTCTATCTTCATAATAGCATGCTACTTCATATGGAAAGAAAGGAATGAAAGGGTGTTCAATAATAAAAGACCATCCCCTTGTGGTGATTGGGAACATTAAGAGATGGACCAAGGAGCTTCAAATACAAAAGGAGGATGACACTTTGCCTTTACCCATTCAAATAAATTGCGTTAATTTTAATGATAGTGTAGATGAAAATTTGTGCACAATGATATCAAAATCTAACAAAAACATTTTAATTTGTGTAGGGATATATAACCAACACCTAGGTGAAGCAGGCTGGAGCTTTGGACTATGCAAAGATGGACATCTAATGTCTATCAATTTTGGTAAAGGACAATAGAAGGGGATCTTGGAGAACACGCTTTTTGGAATACAAAAGGGGATGGAAGAAGCGGAAGAAAATGGATTACAGATACTAGAAATTTGGACAAACAAATCCGAAATTGCAAATCTCTTACCTTGGCCATCAAGAGAAAAATGGTCTCTTGGGGAACTACCTAGGTTAATGGTATTGGCAAGATTAACAAAACTGGTGAAATATGAGAAGATCCCAAATCCAATGCTCCAGGTTTATTTTGAAAAGTATGCGAATATAGCAACTACTTTACACGATAACTATAATAGAACAATATTTAGTATGTGTAAGTGTTCTCAGCTTTGACTTATGAAATGTTTTTTCTTCTACCAAAAAAAAAATTCATTCCTTTAGCCTAGTCCCAAAGAAATTTGAACTCTTGATATCATACTATGAGATGTTGTCAACTAAGCTCCCCTTAGGGTTGTAAATCTCATTTCTAAACTTCCTCCAACGACCTTGGCACTGGTATTAGATGATTGAAAACATCATACACGTACAACAGAGACAAAAATTTAACTGGTTCCCACCTTCTCAAAGGCTGAGAAAGGCTACATCCACGGATGGATCTCCCAATTCATTTTGTTCTTCTTGGGAGAGGAATGCCTTATTTATGGTAGAGATATATAGCCTTAATACTATACTTTTTTTATGAGAAAGAAAATAAAAAGCCTTAGAAACAGTTACATAATAGAGTTTGTGGTTCCAACCTTACATTAGGGCTATTAGCTATTTCCTTAGCTAGATTAACATAATTTTCCTGGAGCATGGGGCCATCGAACAGAGAATACTTAACTTGTTTTGTTGCTTCGGCCACTACTACTAGGTTATTAATGTTACTAATTTGCCAAGGTCTAGTGGGTTTAGGCAAGAAAGTTAACAGATCAGAATTGTTGCTCCATATTTCCTTAATTGCAATCTTCATCTCTTTAGCGTTGTCCAATCCTGCCTGGATTGCTACTTGTTAAAGCAACTAGGGGGGGTGAATAGGTTGCAATTAGTAGATTTGCCTAATTTTTCAGTTTAATTGCAAATACAAGATAAATTATAAATTTAAATGAAATTAAGATAATGCAATCAACCACAAGACAATAATTTTTATAATGGTTTGACTTTGCAAGTCTATATCCACTCCTCTGTTGGCTTCAAAAGAGTATTCCACTAGTAATTCTCTTTCAATACAGTGGGTAGAAATCAAACCGTTACAATCTATGTTCAATAGGGCAAGAGCACCCTTTACAATCTTTGTTCCAAATAGGGAAATAACACGTTCTATAATCTTTGTTTTAAATGGGGCAAGAGCACCCTCTATCAATTCTAATCAATCTAGACTAGAATTAAACAACAACACAATATAAGAAATGGAGGATGTTACTTAACAAGAGGCATGACACTTTACCCCTTGTGTGAGTGTGATGCAATGAGAATGAATACTCAATGAAGAATGAATGCACCACCGATGAAGCATTAATAGCCTTCAATCACTTCAAGCTTTACTCCAACAAGCTTGCTTGAAAACTTTGGAATGTTCTTCAAAGTTGAGTGATGTTGGAAGGCAAGTAATCAATGTTTCTTTACAAATTGAGAGCTTGAGAGTTGTAGGGTAGTAATGACTCAAATGGGCAAGGTAGAAGCTAAGATCTAACCATGCGAGTCTCTAACAGTTGACATGCTTTAAGATATACACCAGCCCTCCTCTGGGTAGGTCTAGTCACTTTGATTCGGCAAGGACTGGTTACCTCTGTAGGGATCCTAGGTAAAATGGAAAGTCCAAACCTGGCTCTCAAACCATGGCTAGGGTTAAGTCAACACTGTCTCACCACGACCATTGGCATGAGTACTGGCGCATGTTGGGGTTTCTAATCCAATGCAAGTCATAATGGTAACATACTACATGAAGTCCAAATACATCCCCTATGGCACCAACCAACTCGGTTCAGTATCTTTCGCAACCTAGGAATGAGAACCCTCACGGACTGGCTACCGCTATTGGACTCCATTCCATAATCCTATGGTCATCCACATATTGTTGGGGCGGAATGCTCTCATGACTCCTCACGACACCCGGTCAGTTCCTTGGACGTCCATGAGCCCAACCCTAACATATGCAACCCTACCATTTATATGACCAATAGGGGCCCAACCCCACACCCCCCCCCCCCCGGCGGGCCCCCCCCCCCCAAACCCCGCCCCGAAGCCGGGGCGGGGGGGGGAGAAATATGTTTTGATTGTTGCTTTGGAGGTGGGTCTGTGCCTCCTTTCTTTCTTCTTTGAAAATCTTAGGAAGATGTCTTTGTGGGCCATCTCAGTAGAGGATATGGTGTTTGACCCAAAACCCATGGATATTGATGATGGTGTTTCCTTATGGAAACCTTACTTGATTTGGTGTTGAACTATTTTATTTGTGAAGAAGAACTTGGTTGGTGGACCTAAAGCTTAGTTGGACCTGGTTTGAAGACATCCCTCCATACTAGGTAAGTAGTATGATGTGTTGAAAGAAGCCCATCCAAAAATATTGAAGTTTAGCCCATTAAATCCCTATTTTTGAACAAGCTGTCCAGGCAGTGGCATTTTGGTAAATATCTGTTTTGAAGGTTTTCAAAAGCTTTATTTCTTTTAATTTCGTGGTAAACTATTCCCACCATGTTTCTAAACCTCTAGATAGTGTGGGATCGACCTTTGAACTTCCTCTTTGGCAACCAATCAACCAACGGGGTCAGTTTGGTCGGTTTGAAAAGAAGAAGGCAAAAAGGGGAAGGTAAAGTAAGCCTGGAGAAGTGGAAGAGAAAAGAGAGACGAGGGGTAAAAGGTGGAAAGAACATCTACGACTGAAGAGAAGGGAACACAGAAGATAATTGCAGAGGAACCAAACAGACGAAGCCATAGGGAGATCGAAGACCCAAAAGCTTAAGATACTCCCAACCACCTATCTAATGTGAAGGAATATAAGACTCCCTGTGTCATGATGAGGAGTGATCCGTTGGAACAAGGAACCCATCTAAACAGGACCAAAAGAGAAATGCCCAAGGGAAATCCCAGTGGGAAAGGGAGTAACCCAAGAGAGAATCCTACAATGAGAAAATAGTAGATCCTAACCACAAAAAAAAGAGAAACACTGGGGGGAGAATAATAGGGAACCAGAGAGGAAAACCAGAGAGGAACAATCTAAAAACTATGTACAGGAAACCCAACATAGATGGATTGTAGGGGAAGACGTTCCCGGGAATTGTGAACCAAAGATACAGTTTTGTATGGTATCAATATTAGGCAACTATGGGAGAAAAAAAGGAAAAAAGGAAAAAAGAAAGTGAGAAAAAAAGGTTACAAAATGAACATAAAGATCCGAAAAACAGACCAGTAACAAAGGATAAAGGTGGAGATGGAAGAAGAGAGAGAAAAAGAAAGAGAAGAAAAGAAAGCAAAGACGAACCAAAAGAAAGAAAGGAAAAGGGAAGGAAAAAAAGAAGAGAGAAAAAAGGAAAACAGAGCAAGAGAGAAACCAAATAAAACCAAGAGAGGAAAGACCAGCAGGGGGAGGAAAGAGAAAGAGAAGAAAAGGAAGGGGAAAAAAAGGAGGGGGAAAAGGGGAAAAAGCAGCAAAGAAAGGGGATGATGAAAGGAGGAAGGGAAGGAAGGGAAGAAGAAAATTTTATTGGGATTATAAGGAAGAATTCACCATCTAAGATGAAGAACATCCCATTTGTTGGTGGTTACCAGATTGTTGTACTCCTAAGGAGAGAGAAAGAATCCCGATTGTTTAATGGATGGATCCCACAAGGGAAGATTGGGTAATAAATTTTGTTAATTCTAGGGTTTGTTACCCCCTGTCTAGACTTATAAGGAAGGACTAAGATCACCAAAGGATGAAAGGATGATAAAAAGGAGGAGTGGAAAGGAGAAGGGGGGGGAGGGAAAAGAAAAAGAAGGGGAGAAGGAGGTTGATTTGAATGTTTGACTGACTTATACATTGAACATGAGGTGTGCAAAAAAAGCATAATAGTTTGGATGCAAGTTAGAGGACTCTACTAAATACAGGAAGGACATGCATTATTTATATGCAATTACATATACAGATGATGTTGTTCTATTTACTATCTGATCATGTAACGCGAATTGTATAAAGCATGTGAATCTTATTGTACACTGGGGGTATTACTGATGTACTATCTCAGATAGAAACGTCATGGTATGATAAAGAGTGATTGTAGGTGATGTGATGGAAGGGGTATTCATTGGGATATCTGGGGGAAGAAGGGGGAATGGGAACAGGGATGCCAAGACTATATGAAGATGACATACTTAGGGAGTCTAGAATGATGGCTAGGTACCCCACATGCTATTACCCTGGCAGGGGAAGAAGGGGGACGTGACAATGGTGACGGACTATGTTCATCCAAAGGGAACCAGCGTGGAGACTCGGTGGTCCACTATTGGTCATGTAATGGTAGGGTTGCATATGTTAGGGTTGGGCTCATGGACGTCCAAGGAGGGAGGGTGTGCGAGGAGTCATGAGAGCATCCGCCCCAAAATATGTGGATGACCATAGGGTTAAGGAGTGGAGTCCAACAGAGGAGGGTGAGGATACACTCTAGGTGCGAAGGATACGAACGAGTTGGTTGGTGCCATAGGGGAAGTACTGGACTCATATAGTATGTTACCATTATGACTTGCATTGGATAGAAACCCGACATGGCAATACTCATTGCCAATGGTCGTGGTGAGAGAGTGTTGACTTAACCCCTAGCCATGGTTTGAGAGCCAGGTGTGGACTTACCCGCCAGGATCCTACAGAGGTAACAGCTTGCGGATGAGTGATGAGACTTACCCAAAGGAGGGGGTGTATATCTAAAGCATGTCAGCCATTAGAGACTTGCATAGTTAGATCTTAGTAGCATCATATGCATATCATCCATATCATTATATGTGATCGGGATTGTATGACATATATATGAGAATTGCTTGTTCCAGAGTGTGGAACTCATTCCTTTCATTGTATGTATTATATAAACGACGAGATGGTTGCACAAGGAAGTTGGAGATGATTGATGAAAGAGCCTGCTGAAGCGATGTGGAAAAAGGGATACATGAATGGAGCAGAAGCCTGAAGATGAAGACTATTTAGTACATTTGCTGGAACGATATTACTGATCTGATCTTCCTTTCGGTCGGATATTTATGAAGTATTTGGACTGAACTTTTTATTAATTATTGACTATTCTTGCTCTGATTACAGGTATTTGTATTATTATTATTGATAGACTAAAACCATGGATCTGTGATGGTTCGCACCCACGGGTCGTCAGGCGGGTAACCGGGCCTGGGGGGCGGGGTGTGACATCACGGGTCATCCGGCTTCTAATCCCCTACCGAAAGGGTAGTAGCATGTGGGGTACCTAGCCATGCAACTCTAGACTCTACCTAGGTATGTCATCCAAGAGTTATGATAGTACTAGAGACATCAGCGAGCATGTGTCCCATACACAGCTCGATATCCCAAGTGAGATATCCCAATGGAATACCCCTTCCATCAGAACCACAAACCAATTAACATCAACATATCACATTCATGATCAACAAAGTCTAAGTAAAGACAGTACAAACAGCAAGCATATCACAAGATCAACATGCTAAACAAGGTTACAGCAGTCTATGAAAAGAAAGAACAGTAATAACAAACATTGGACTAGCATGTTCAAGTCATTACATAAGAATAGGATTGTATGTCCTTACTTGTAATTATGCAGAAATCCATCTAACTTGCAATCCAGAAACTATTATAAGACTTTTATTCAAAACAGAGAACACCTATATACATGGTTACAATAAGGTATAAGTCGAATGAATCAAATCAGATCAAAACCAAAAGTCATTTGGTCACTGGAAACCAACTGGTCGCTTGGGCCAGTTGCTTAGATTGAGCGACCGCCACTAGTGACCGCCCAAAAAACAGAGAGTTTCAATCCGAAACTCAGGCTTCTGATCATCCGTTTTCAATCCGAATTTTGAATGATCATAGTCCGAATCTCAAATCTATTACTCCCATAATCACAGGTGATACTAAACCTAAATAAAGACATCAAATTGGTTATCTAGAAACCTCCCTCTTGATTAGATCAACCCTTTTCACAAAAGCAAGGTTTCATTTTCGGATCTGATCTCACCAAGATTAACAAAAAGGTAGGCAGTGCAGTAGAAGGATCAAGAACAACCAAAGGGAAACACTAATCTACTTTTATCATAGCAAGTGGTGAAGCATGAGTGAACAAGGAATCACTTACCTCAACCAGATCAACTATGAATGACAGTAGAACCTTATGGGACTCTAACAGCACTTCAGATCTGCCCAAGAGTCTCACAGCCAACCTCAAAAACAGTAATTCCGAATAAAATATTCGTAAAATAGGCGAGGGTTACTATTTATAGGAGTCAGGGGGAAAAATAGGGCAAAATCCCGCAATCAGGACCAGGCGGTCGCTCAAGGCGGTTGCTTGGTTTAATCAACCGCCACTAGCAACCGCCCCCAAGTATAATGCTATACAAGGGTGCTTTGCTCAGGGAGTTGATGCCCAAGGACAACCTAACCCTAATGAAGACATGGGGAAGGTCTTACCTTCAATCCGGACATCTCCAGAAATATGCAAGTCTTTAGTGTAGACATGCTTTAAGATATAACACCAGCCCTCCTCTGGGTAGATCTAGTCACTCTGATCCCTCACGAACTGATTACCTCTGTTGGGATCTCGGGCAAGGGGTTCAATCCTTGTCAATCAACCATGGCTGGGGTTTAGGTCCACACTCTCTCACTACGACCATTGGCATGAGTATTGATGCATGTCGGGGTTTCTAATCCAATGCAAAGTCTTACAATGACATACTACAAGTAGTCTAGATACTTCCCCTATGGCACCAACCAATTTAATTCAGTATCCTTTCCTACCTAGGAATGAGAATCCTCATGAAGTGGCTACCTCTATTGGATTCCATTCTCTAACCCTATGGTCATCCACATATTGTTGGGGCGGATGCTCTCATGTCCTCTTATGACTCCCAGCCGCTCCTTGGACGCCCATGAGCCCAACCCTAATATATGCAACCTTACCAATGCATGATCAATAGTGGACCACTGAATGTTCACACGGATTGGGTACTGCTGTAGGATGAGACGAAGTCACATCATCGTCATCACGGGTCACTCAGCCTCAATACCCCTACTAAAAAGGTAGTAGCATGTATGGTACCTAGCTATGCAATCTGACCTCCTAGGTATGTCATCCAGCAATCATGATAGTGCTGGACATTAGTAAGCGTGTCCCATGCTACAACCCCTGATATCCCAAGCAATGAATACCAATAAGGATTCCTCAACAATAATTACATCACATCATCAACCATCATCATGTAATTAAGCATTCAACATTTCATAGCAATTGGAATGCGTCTAACCACAATTCACAATACATGACTAACCATAACTCATATGAACATACTTTTACAGCAAGTTGCAAGATTACAAATGCATCCAAAGTTATAGTAAATCATCATAGTTCAAGTCAGTATATATATGTAAAAATGTATCCCTTACCTATCAAAGTTGGAAAGACTAGTAAAAGTGCAGTCAAACCTCTCTAATAACAGTTCCAGTATACCTCAGAGATTACCTAAAGATAGGTTACAAAGTTACATTATGATTGAGAGTCAAAACATAGCAACAATTGGACTAACTAGGCTTCTGTGACCTAGCCGGTTGCTTATGGCAGTTGGTTGGGCCAATCAACTGCCTGAGCGACCGCCCCTGATTTGGGCAGAAACTCAAGTCTGAAATTCTGACTTTTGATCTCCCAAATTTAATCCAATTTTGGGATGATCTAAATCCGAATCTCGACCTTACTAAGTTAAGAACCTAGATACAATCTAGAACCCACAACAAATAATGGTTTCGTAGTCACATCATCTCCTTGAATTAAATCAATTCTTTATTAGGATGCAAGGATCCGTTTTTGGATATGATCCAATCAAGATCATTGATGGTCAACCATCTACAAAATTATGGGGAAAGAATCCACACTACTTTAAGAGAAGAAAGTATATAAAGAGGGTGTGAGATCATCTTACTTCCAATTGACTCACTAAAAGGATTACAGATCGAAGCTTCTCCGCGAATCACTCGCTCTTCACCTTCCAACACATGCTCTTTGACTCCCAATCGTCCACAGCAGCCTCCACGAATATAATATTAAGTAAATAAGGTGTGGTTGGCTATATATAGAGGTATGGAGCAAAATAGGGTTTAATTCCCGTAAGCAAACCTGGTCGATCGCTTAGGGCGGTTGGTTGGTCAATCAACCGCCCCTAGTACTTTTCAGTATTTGGGTGCTTTGCTCAACCGGTTGATCCCCAACGCAAACCTAACCCTAATCAACATGTGGGGGTGTCCTTACATTGATCCCGGACATCTTCATCTCAACTTGACTCCGACTAGTGATCCACTTTCCTAATCCATCAGGGTTTCCAACAGATCTCCTTCAAGTTCCAAAAATGATAGGTTCTTCATTAGCAGAATCCAGATACATGGACTCATGAGGGTATGGATCATGGACTTCAATTCGAATTGTCCAACTTATTTCGGTTGGACCTTCGGGTACTCGGACCTGCAATACGGATCCCGGGTTAGAAATATTTGGGGTTGTTACAGCTATTATATATTCCCATGCACCAACCTGTGCTCCCTATCCGTTCATGAGATATCCATACACATAGTAACATCGGATGATTAGCATTATGCATACATAAAGTGGGTCTAAATCGATTAGCAGTTACAGATGCATGAGGATTTTGTTGTTGGGTTCTCGGTTCACTGATTGGTGCTGAAATTCTTAAATATGAAATCCATTTAGAGATTTGCCCTAACACAATAATGGGATTGGGTTGATTTTTGGTGCAAAGGGTGTGATTTCTTTCTTTCCATATAAAGTGACAGTTAATTGTAAATACAAAAAGAAACCAAGTTTTTGATTGCTTATCCATTTGGTTGTTGGCATGAAATGCTTGGCACATATGTAGTATAGATTGGTGTGTCAAACTCTCTGTCCTCAATCCAAGTGGTCTTGCTGCATGAACCTCTTTGTCCAGCTGCATGATAGAAAGACATGCCAAGTTGTTTCTCTTTCTTGGTTACATAGTAAGCATTCCTTTGCCTGTTGAGTCCATTGAGATAAAGCATCTCGGAGTGGTAGTCTTGCATTCAATAGTCTACATAAAAAGACTTTAAACTTGGGATGAATTGGAATTTTCTATAGGTATTTCCACCACTTTGGAAACTCATTTCTCATCCTCGAAAATTTTTGTCTCTCTAAGGCACGCGCTGCTAATTTGTAGTGAAGTTGCCCTTTGAAGATAGTAGAGAGGACCAAGTGTCAGATTGGTTAGAGATTGAAATGGGGATAGAAATGAGAGATATAGAGTTTTCAAAGGTATCAAATAACTCCCTATTCAGCTCTTGGAGATCCTCTACCACATGAGTTATTGTCGCATTTCAAGGCCAAATGGAGGAGTCTTGTTGTACTAGAATGAGGTTCTTTATTTGTCCCCTATTTTTTGGATCACCATATTCCTTAGAGTGGGTAGAATGTTGTCAATGCTATTCCAAATTAGTGAACCTCTTTTACGCATGACTTTTGGATCAAAAGGAGATGTTCCACTAAAGTAATGAACCCACAATACCTTTACCCACATAGCTTTTGGGTTCGTTATCATTCTCCACCCTTGCCTTAGTAGTAAGGTAATATTGTGATCTTCCATCTTCTTAAATCCTAGCCCTCTCAATTCCTTTGGTGAACAACATTTGTCCCATGGTATTAGGGTGATTGATTTGATCTTTTCTACACCACCATTTCAAAATCTATGACATAGTGAATTCATCTTTCAACATATTTCCTTGGGCCATTTGATATAGGGCCACAGATTATAAGTGTTGATTGCATCAATACCCCCCCCCCTTCCTGCATATGTTAGATTCGATGCTTTCCATGTAGCTAGCTTCCGAGTCATTCTCTCCAAAATTAATTTAAAAATTTGTGATTTATTTTGCCATAGAACAAATTGGATCCCAAGTAGGTGGCCTCTTTCTTTATCTCGGGGACGCCTAACACTTCCTTAATTTGATTTCTTTTTTATTGTTGGACATTTCGGCTAAAAAAGAGCCCACTTTTATGGAAATTGATTTCTGTCCCATCAGGTTAGAGAACAGTTCCAATACTGTCTTCATTGCCAGTATGTCCTCCATTTCAGCTTCTGGAGAAAAGAAAAGTGTCATCTGTAAAAAAGAGGTGAGAAATTTTCTGGGAGTCTCTGTCATTCCTTAAAAGAGATTGAGAACCCTGTACTCATTTAAAAGTCTTGATAACACTTTCATTACCAACAAAAAGAGATAAGGGCTCGAAGGACACCCTTGTTGTAATCCCCTGGATCCAGAGAACCACAAAAAAGGGGCACTGTTGATTTTGATAAAGAGCGAGGCCAAAGAAATGAGGGATTGGATGAAATGGCACCAATGATTATCAAATCTTAAAAATTGAAAGAGCTTTACAATGATTCCCCACTCTATCCAATTATAGGCTTTAGACATGTCTAGCTTAAGAGCTAGGTAGCCTTTTTTACACCAAGTCTTCTTCATAAAATGGAAGATCATGAGGTGTCATGATGTTATCAGTGATTTGTCTATTAACAACAAACGCTCCCTAAAAGAGAGAAATTACAGAGGGCAGGAAGGATTTAAGGCGCCTTGCTAGGATTTTAACAATAATTTTGTAGCTAACATTGCAGAGACTTATTGGTCCAAAGTTAGAGGCCATGCAACCATCATCTTTTTTGGATATAAGACACAGGAGAGTGTGATTTACCACAGGTGGTAACCTTGCAGTAAGGAAGAAAAAATTAACAATGCTAACAACAACTTGACTCACCATTTCCCAATGCTTCTGGTAAAAGAGAGCATTGAAGCCATCAAACTCTGGTGTTTTGTGGGAGCCAATAGAAAACATGACATTTTTAACCTCTGTAAGATCCGGGTAGGTAGATAACCCTTGTGTATGGTCTCCCGGGGTGGGAAGAGGCTTGCAATAAAGTCCAGATCTAATGGGTTAGAAGAGCAGTATAGGTTTTGCATGAAGTTGCCAAAAACCTCTACTATTTCTCTAGGGTGTGAGACCCGAACACCATTATGTTCAATGAATTTCATTTTCTATTGTGGTGATGAATTTTAGTTTCTAAGTGATAAAATCTTGTGTTCTTGTCCCCATCAGAAATATAAGACCCCCTCAACTTTTGAAACTGAAGGCCTCCTCAACATCTAGTGCCCAAGAAAGAGAGATTAGTTTCTGAGATATACGAGTTCGATCAGGATTAGAGTCCTAATAAAGGTTCTTTATCTCACTGGCAAGCCTGTGATATAGGGAGTCCACATTCCCAAAAATATTTTTATTCCACTTTTGAAGAAACCTTGATAGATTAGCTAACTTACCTTGTAGGGAAGTCTCCCTATCCTCCTCCAAGCTTGGTAAACATCAATTGAAAATTTAGGATGAAGGAGCCAAGCATTTTAGAAATGAAAGAGTTTCCTTCCTCCAAGTGAAGGGTGGTCAATTTGAAGAAGAATAGGATTGTGGTTTGAGCCCAAAGCAGGTAGTTTAGACACCATTGGGTTTCGGTGTAGACTAAGCCGAGATGGTGAGGCAAAGATTCTATCCAATTTTTCCTTAACAAGAATGGGAGGTTTTTGTTTCTTAGTCCAAGTAAAGTAGGTTCTGGGGCTAGAGAGTTCAAAGAGGTTGGCGTTCCTGATTAGGGATTGAAAGCAAGGTAAAGCTGGTGAGGGTTTAAATTGCGAGCCAATCTTGTCATCTGCATGGATAAGTTCATTGAAATCACCCATAATAATGAAAGGTTCCGATATGAAGAGGATTAAGGAGGTTAATTGTTCCCAGAAGATTTTTTGCTCCGTGTAGGAAGGTGGGGCATAGAAGAAAATGAGGGTCGAAGTGTTAGGTGAGGCCATTTGAGCAAAATGAAAGAATCTTCACCCTGCACAAGCTCAATATCCAAGTCACTCCGTCCCATTGCCCAAAGATCACCTTTTTTTAGTCCTTTGGTTCCCGAGCTATCCACATGGCCAAAGAGTAATAACCATGAAAATATTTTTTTTTCTTACTTTCCATTAGATTTGCATGGTTCTTACATTTGGTTTCACAAAAGCAAAAGCTCAGTTGTGTTTGATTCTGAAAGTAAATTTTCCATTAATACCCCTTACGTTCCATGCAAGAATCTTCCTGGCACAAGAGACACAGTTACCAATAGAAGATATCAGAAAAGGGATTTCCCCTAGCTAGTAAAAACATCAAACCACCAAACCTAGAATACAGACCATAAGTATATAGGATAAGAACGAAAGGAGACATATACAATTAGAAAGAGAAACGGGCAGTAGGAGAGACAGGAGCCAGGGGCAGACCCACTAAGGGGCCAGGGGGCCATGCCCCCCCTAGATTTTTCAAAAAATTTATTAATTCATTTAATTCTTGGATTTTTTATATTAATTTCCTTCATTTTTCCACATTTTTCTCTTCTCACATGTGAAATGTCACTATTCCCCCCCCCCCCCCAATATTGAGAACAATTTTTAAATGTAAAATAATGGGTATAAAAGTCAACTCTAGTTAAAAACTAACTCCTCAATTCCTATTTATTCTCCCCACTCTTCTCTCTCACATCTTTTCTTCCTATTTATTCTCATCTCTTTCTATAAACATGGATTAAAGGAAATTTTTGAAAAAAAAAATCTTATTAAATATTCAAAATGTCATTTATAATTAGAAACTTACTCCTCAATTCCTATTTATTCTTCCTTTTTTATGAGCGTGGGTTAAAGAAAATTTTGGAAAAATCTTCCCCACAATTAGGTACTTTTTTTCTTTCTCAATTTATTTATTGTTTCTTTTTTTTTCTCCTTTTTTTTTTTGTTATTCTTTATTTGATTTTATATTCTTTGTATCTTTATTTCGTCAACAATTTTTGCTATTTGATTTTATATTGTAAATAAAATGTCTATAGTTAGTAAGGTAACTAAGTACCATTGGTTTGCATCTCTTACCTAAAAAAAAAAAAAAAAATTGTACTGATACTTTAATTTACCTATATCTTGTTGAAAAAAATATCATTATCAATAATTTACCTATTTTTATCAAATAAGTGTGGCCCCACAAAATATATGTGAGTCTATTCCAATATAATAAAATAATTCATAGGTGGGACCCCCAGTGGGTCTTATAAGGACCCACACAATATGTGTGGCGAAAAACAATTGGTATTTCCCCAATCTGGACTTCCATTCTTCACCCCCCCAAATATTGAATCCTAGTTCCGCCCCTGACATGAGCATATAAAATGTTTAATAGGCTTCATTCACAACTAGACCTATAAACGGATCGGATTTGGCTCAGATACAGTAGTATCCGAATCCGATTAGCAAAATCGTTATCCGAATTCGAATCCGAATCCGGCAAAAATTTAGAGAAGGCATCTAAATTCGAATCTGAAACTATATTGGATATCCGATAATAATCTAATCTGATAAACTATCTGATTATTGATTGTTAATTTTTATTTTTTTAATTCTTTTATTTTCAATTTACAATTTCCGGTTACCGATTATCGGAATCGAATTCGATTATTAGCCATTTTTTTGTGAAAAATGTTTAATACTTTACTCTATCCGGATAATTTTTATTTCCAATTACCGGTTTCTGAATCCGAATACCATCTATTTTCAGAGAAAAAAATGTTGAATATTTTACTTTATCCGGATATCATCCGATCCGATAAGCAATTATCCGAATCTGAATCTGGTTGCTTAACAGACGGATACATATATTTTCCGGTAAGAAAATTTTCAAATACGGACACTCTTAAACGAATACAAATGCGAATTTGGAGGTGGATTTCAACTATCCATTTATAGGTCTATTCACAACAAAAGAACAATAGACCATGCATCTGATTACAAAAAGCAGCCAACCTCAACAACCAATAATAAAGACACACTAAGCAAAAAACTTATTTCTAGTTTTAGACGAAGAATTTTTAAGCCAACTATTCAAAATGGAAATAAAGAGCACAATACACCAGTCAAAGAAATCCAAATATTTGTGATAGGGAAAAACCCTGGGAATGCCTGTTGCAAGTTCCACAGCCTTAATACTATACTTAGCTAGCTCAAAAGAAGAAATACTTCCAACCCCAATATTTATAGAATATTGATAGGTGTTCCTACTAAAAATAGAAACTCAATCACACCAACACTGCCCCTCAAGTTGGAGCTAAGACTTCATCTAAGATCAACTTGATTAAAAAATTTTGAAACAAATTTTTTGGTAGAGTCTTGGTGAAGATATCTACTAAATGATCTTTACTATGAATGTACGGAGTTTCAAGAGTATTGTCTTGAACCTCTTCTCCTATGAACTGACAATCTATCTCTATATGCTTGGTTTGTTCATGAAAAACTAAATTTAAACCATATGAGTAAGTGCTTGGTTTTTACAAAGCAACTTTGTATAAGAATGAGATAAATATGCTGCAAATCTACTAATAGTAGTGCTGCAAATCTACTAGTAGTAGTGTAGATTAGCAACACAAAGAATAACAGTACAACAAAAAAAGAAACATTGAAAAAAGATCCACAGAACCATTGATCAACATCCCAAACACAACATTATTCCAATCGCTTCTTGCTCTGATTCCATGATCTAATAAGACATCAAACACACACAACAAAGACAAGGATTTAACGATATTCACACTCTCAAAGATTGAGAAAGGCTACATCATGGATGAATCTTCTAGATTCATATTGTTCCTCTTAGCAGAGGGAAATGCATTTCTTATGGGAGAGATATACAACTTTACTACTATACTTAGCTCAAAAGAAGAAATACTTCCAACCACAATATTTACAAAATCTTGATAGAGGTTCCTACAATGAATAGAAAACTCAATCATGCCCCCCCCCCCCACGGATTCTTCTGCCATAGAAGAGATGGAACTAAAAAGAGAGATTGAAAAACAACTCTTGGCAGAAGAAAAAATTTGGTGTTAGATGTCTAGAATCCTTTGGTTATAGGAAGGCGATACTAATACCAAGTTTTTCCATGCCTCCACAAAACAAATAGAGTAGGAAAATACCATCCATAAACTTTGAGACCAGTTGGGGAATTGGTTGAATGAGGATTCCCAGATCAATTCTGAAATCTGGTCTTATTTCAACTCTCTCTACAACTCTTCTTCCCCTTATTCTCCTCAGGAGTTTCTTTCTAGTACTTATCCATGGATTAAAACTTCAGATAATTCTTCCCTTTGCTCCCCCTTCTCCTCTGAGAAGATCAAAAAACACCCTCTTTCAGATAGAAGGGTACAAAGGCCCCAAGAATTGATGGACTCCCTGCTAGGTTCTTTTCAAAGGCATTGGGATGTCATTGGCCTTGATCTTATCGTTGGTGTGCAACACTTTTTCAATGGGGTTACATGTTAAGAAGCCTCAATAAAACCATTATTTCCCTCATTCCTAAGAAAGCCCACCCTGAGGATGTCTCCCATTTTAAGCCTATCAGTTTATATACTACTCCATAGAAAGTCATTGCTAAATGTCAACTAATCATTTATAACCCATTTGGAGGTCCATCATTAGCGAGACTCAAAGGGCCTTTGTCCCAGGTCGTGCCATTTTAAATAATATTTATCTGGCCCATGAGTACCTGCATTTCTTTAAAAAAATCCAAGTCTACTTATGGGTATATAGCTCTCAAATTAGATATGTACAAGGCCTATGACAAACTAGAGTGGTCATATATTGGGAACACCTTGAGACACTCAAGGTTTGATGCTAAATGGGTTCAATGGATGATGCAATGTATCACCATAGTTGAATACAAAATAAAATCAATGGAGCTCTATTAGGAAAATTGTGCCACAAAGAGGAACTAGACAGAGTTGCCCATTGAGTCCCTATATCTTTATTCTTTGCCAAGAGACTCTCTCTCAAAGGCTCACACTTAACTTAGGGATCCCCTGGCTTCCTAGTATCAAACTAAACCGCAATGCTCCTAAAATCAATCATTTGTTCTTTATGGATGATAGTATGGCCATTTCCTTCAGCTTCAATACCAAATGCATCCCAAATTAATACATTGTTGCAAGACTATGAATTGGTCTAGGTCTCCACATCAACCTTGATAAGTGTAGTATCCTATTCAGTTCCAAAACCCCACAAGCCCTTAGCAATGACAATGTTTCTACCTTTGATATCAAAGAGCTTATTTAGGACTTTCTTCTTCAATAGGGAAATCCAAAATGCAGACTTTTTCTTTTATTTTGGAGAGATTGGACTCAATGTTGTTGGACTAGAAGGGGAATCTTTTATCTCATGCGGGTAAGGAAATTTTAAATTTACGGCGATAGCTTTTGCCCTCCTTGTAAATGCCATGTCTTGTTTTTATCCCAAGTGAGCTCTGTCAATAAATGACCCAAAATCTGCCAATTCTAGGAAAATAATGACCAAGGGAAGGGAATTCATTGGGTTAAGTGGGAGACATTGTGTAAAAGCAAGAGGGAGGGTTGGTTCGGTTTTAAGGATGTGCATTGTTTAAACAAGGCACTACTTGCCAAGCAAAGTTGGAGACTACTAAACCCTACTCTTTGTGGGCACAAGTGACACATGGAAAATACTTGGATACTCCCTTTTTAGAGTGTAGAGTTCATGCAAATTGCTATTGGGGATAAAGCAATGTTCTGACAAGGAGGGATATCTTAGGTAAGGTATTGTAAGACTGGTGGGAAACATAGCTAACATTAATATTTACAAGGATCCCTAGCTCCCATTCTTGCCTTTCAAGCATATAAGTAGCCCCCTCCCCCAGGTCACAGTGTAAAAACCTTTAAAATCAAATCTGATAACTTATTGTTTTAGGTCCACGAACTCGGAGGCAAGTAGAAGGTAACTTTGGACCATTTGAGTTGAGGTCGGGAGTTCGGAAATTGAACCTATGGACTTGGACGAGGTGGGAGATGACCCGGCCACCTTAGGTGATTTTGGAAGGAGAGAGAAAGCCAACTCGGATGGGTTAAAAAGGCAACTTTGCATGCACATAAATAAATGCAAAAATACCCTAATGCCAAGGTAGATTATACCATTGAGTCAAGTATGTTTAGAGGAAACTACATTCCGAAGCCCGCCAAAAACCGGATTCAGATGAAGAAGTTCTAGGGGTCGTCTCTTGGGGGTGGTTAATCAAACTAACTACCAAACCCCACACAAAAAGGGCAATTTTGGGTTTTCAAGTCTTAAAACCCTATTTTATTGTTCTTTAGCCTCATATACGAATTGATTATGTTCTTTTGAGGCTTAGAAATCAGAAGAGGAGAAAAGCTTGGAAAGTGGAGTCTTTGCACGATTGGCGGTGCAGAAGCTCGAATCACAAGGATAATCGCTTGTTAAGGTAAGGAAACCTCTAAAACCCATTTGCAACCATTCCTTTGAGTTATTTAAGACAGTGGTTGGCATTGATGATGGTGGGATGTTGGTAGTTGAAGTAATTGAATGCTTGTTTGTGTTTCCTATCATGTTTCACAAACCTAATGAGTGATGGATTGTATTATTTCTTCCATTTGAGACAGATTCATCATCTTTAAGATGTCCGTGGGCAACACTCGATTAACCAAATTGGAAGTTTTTATATTGAGATTTTGTTGGGTGTTTTGGGAGTGATTTTAGGGCATAAACATTGTTCCATTTAAGTCCCAAAGTCCTCAAAACCTGGAGTTTTGAAATGAGCATGTTGTGACCAACTTGGTTTTTATCCCAAGGAGCAATAGTCCAGTCCTGTAGGTCTAGACTAACCTGCCCCTGCTCGGGTGTGTGTTTTTTGTCCGATTGATACTTAGTCCTGTCTCCAACTCAAACATATTTTAATCCACATGTTTTCTAGGGTTTGTGTAGGTTTTTAGCACTTTGATTTGTAGATTTCTTGGATTCTTGGAGATCACTTCTTATGCCGACAGGTGAGGAATACACCATCATGTATTAGTGTATTTGACTCATGTCCTATTTCATTTATCATCATTTTAGTATTTACTCTTATGATTGATACGGTGAGACTTTGCACGCATATATGGTAATATGACTTTATTTGTTTATGTTATGCATCATTCATCTCTTTCAAATTATGATTGTTAATGTGACAACTTGGGAATTGAGTGGAAATGCATTACATTTATATCAATATGGGGTTGTGGGTTTGCCCATTGCCCCTGGTGTCTTTACATCCCTTAGATAACTATGTACATTGTTAGTTGGTGTCTAGATGCATTGGCTAGTTTACCCTTTGTGCATGCTACTGCCCATTTGGCATGGGTATTGAAGTTAAATGACCCATGACAGTAGTTGCTAGGTCTTGTGGGCATCCAACAAAGGTAACCATTTCGTGAGGAGAGGCTCACTACTATCATGCATTGGAAAGGTTGCATGTGTGGGGTGTTAGGGCTCATGGGCGTTCAAAAAAGATAACCATTCTATGAGGAGACATGAGATCATCCTCCAAAGTATAAGTGGACAACTATAGGGTTACGGGATGTTAATCCATTTAAGGACTAGTCTGTGAGGTATAACATCCTAGGTGAGAACGATACACAAACCAACAAGGCACTAGGTATGAGGGAAGGTATTCGAACCACATTTAGTATGTAACATAAGTGACTTTGCATTTGGTTAGGTTTATCCCTGGCATGTGCCAATACTCATTGCTAATGGTGGGTGAGAGAGAGGTGACCGAATCCCCAACCATGGTGTGACTTGACTGAACCCCTTTACTGCAAGATCCCAACAGAGGTAACCATTCCGTGAGGGATCAGAGTAACAAGACCTTCTCAGAGGAGGCTAGTGTTATGATTTAATGCGTGTCTGCCTTAGAGACTAGCACTTGTTATAGTATAGGAACATACTTGCATAATCACACATTACCCCATTTCATTTACATTTATATGTATTATATATGATACGTGTGTCGGATGCGTGATATGTGATAATGTTGACCTCATTGAGTTCTGTGGAACTCATTCCTCGAAAATATATTTCTTTTTAGATTCAGTTGTAGGTTATGAGGACACCATTTACTTGGAGAGTTCCCCATTGGTGGAGTCCTACGAGGGACCGGTGGGAGAGGAGGCCGAGGCACACGAAGAGTTGTGCCCCTACTTGGACTGCTCTTATGGAGTCCAGCCATTCTGAGGCCCCAGAGAAACTATATGAAGATGTAGTTGTCTTGATTGCTTTTATGTATACTCTTTACTGGTTTGTCACGCTGGGGCGCTACTTACCTTATTAAACAATTCTTGATAACATTGAGACGTCCACCGTTTAACATTTATTCTTAGCTTTAACTTTGAATATCATTTTTGGGTGAATGTAATAACATTGATAATTTGATACCATATTTATTCCTTTGCTCTTTGGTATGCTATTATGTATTGTGTGGTTATGGATTGGCCATGAACCTAGATCTTTGTGATTAATCACAACCATGGGTATTCGGGTAAGTCCGATACTAGCTGAGTGGGGTGTGACAGAAGTTGGTATTAGAGCCTAGGTTTACTTACAATCCTAACTCTCATACTATATAGCAGAGCATTTTGGGTCACCGATCCATAAATGACTCAACTAAATCAGAAGTGAATAATAGGTAGAAGCTTCAGACTTGAACCAACAATATACTAACTGGAGCATAATGAAACTAACCTGAATAATATACAATAACGATATGAAACTTGAGATTCTACAACGATAATAATCAAGCAAAGCATAAAACACGATAATGTATATGAAACGACATAAATAAGTGCATAAGTCATAAGTCTTACAACCCAAAATAAAAAGTGTAAGAGTGTGATTAATCACGCATAATAAATACACAAAACATGTCCATAATCAAATACTAGCCGAAATCAGACAACGCTGACTATGACTAGCATCAAATGAGACAATGGCATCAAAAGTCATGAGGTGGTGGTGGTAGAGGCATGTAATAAAGAAGAAAGTCCTCCCAGAGGATCACTCGGCCCTGCTCATCTAGCAATCGTAGATACATGTCCCATTGCTGAGCCTCAATGTCCATTGCATGGCACTGGATGTGGTGCTACTTGTCTTGAATTGTCCCTAAAGAAGTAAGAAGAGCCTTCCATTATGAAGAATCTGCCACAGGTGCAACTAGTGCCTCTGGAGCCTCTCCAACTTGAGAAGACTCACCCCCCCCTCTATGTGGTGCTCAGGCTGAACCTCCTCCTGTGCTTGACCTTGGCCTCCCTCCTCTGGTAACTCAAGTGAGTGAGCCGCATCCTGAAGACTCATCTGGGAGATAAGTCGCCTCCTAATGTTGTCTCCCTTGCCGCAGATGACCTCCTCAGGTTTACCAAAGTCTACCCAGAAGAATCGGAAGATTTGAGTCAAGAGGCGTTTTGAATGCCAAGTTCACTACCCAAGGGCTCTCGACCCGATAGATCATTGCCTATTGTATGTGTAAGAGAGGTCTATGGGATAATACCCCACATACAAGGCAAAGGGGATGAAGGCCTGCATGAGTGAGATCTCTTCCTGGTACCCTCCCTTGGGCACAATATTGCGACTCACAATGCGAGAAATCAATTGGGGAGAAGGGAGCATGTACCTACCTCGGTGAACACGATCACACTCTCTGTTGCAGAGCTTAGAGAAGATCAGGATGCACTCATCGTAGTGGATCGAATCAGTGGAGAGATTGTGGGTTCAACCCTTTCCGGTGGCATATGTAATATCCTCATCCCCAATTTCCCTATATATAAAGTGTCTTCCAAAAAAAAAAAAAGAGTGCAAATATGAGTTGAAATGGATGGGAAGTTGATGAAGATATTGTAGAAAATGCAAATCTACTCTAATATCTAAGTATCTTAGATAAAAGATAAAAAAAAAGAAAGCAAATCTAACATGAATCTATGTCAAAATCATGAAGAATTGAGATAGATAAGAAGCTTACCGGTGATTTCACAAATAAAGGACCGCTAAATCAAGTGTTGATGCATTGTGGAAGCCAAAAATCAACCAAGGATTGAAGTGGAATTCCCCTTCAAAGTTAGAGGCAGAGAAACAAGTGAAAAATGAGCCAAAATGGAGAAGTGGTCGCCTAATAAAGGTGACTTGCCGCCTGACCGACTTGGTTGACCAAGGTAGGATGACCATGGTTGACAGGTCCTTGCTAGGGATCGGTATGACTCAGACTGAGTCGCAGCCAGGCAGGCGGGGTTGTCAACAAAGTGACTGATCAATCCCACTGGTCTCTTTTTGCAATTTCAGAGATAAGTCACACTAGGGTGGCAGTCGATCAATCGATCGATCGTGACCGGTTGGCCCCAGAATGGAGTAAATTTTGAAATTTTTATGTTTTGGATGCTTTGAATACACATGTTTGGATCAATGGGATGTGTTTCATTGGATTAATACATAATATGTGGATGACCAACATTATGCTTGTTTAGTTGAAATGATTGGAATTTTGTAAGACTGAATGGCATTACCTAGACATCTTAAAAATGCACTTGTTGCGTTCATGGATTTAATGAACCGGATATTTCAGGATGTGTTAGACAAATTTGTGATAATCTTCATTGGTGACATTTTGATTTATTCAAAGGATGAGAAAGAGCATGATGAACATCTCAAGTTTGCATTGCAAAGGTTGAGAGAGAAGAGGTTATTTGCAAAGTTCTCCAAGTGTGAATTTTGGTTGTCACATGTAGTATTTTGGGCCATGTGGTATCTGCTGAGGGAATCAGGGTTGATTCAGATAAGGTTAGGGTAGTGGCAGATTGGAACCAACCCAAGACAATCACTGAGATTAGAAGCTTTTTGGGATTGGCAAGTTACTACGGGAGGTTCATTCAGAACTTCTCTAGATTGTCAGCTCTATGACAAAGTTGACAAGAAAGGGAGTGAAGTATGTGTGGAGTGATTCATGTGAGAAGAGTTTCCAAGATTTTGAAGAAGAGATTGACCAATACACTAGTTTTTATAGCGCCTGATAACTTCGGAGGTTTGACGGTGTACATAGATTGGTCTCAATTATGTGTTAATGCAACATGGAAAGGTAGTTGCGTATGCATCATGACAACTTAAGGAGTATGAGCATAATAACCCTACTCATGACCTTGAGTTGGCAGCCATATTCTTTGCTTTAAAGATATGGCGACATTATCTTCATGGAGAAATGATAGCTATTTTCACCAACCATAAGAGTTTGAAGTACTTCTTCACCAGAAGGGGTTGAACATGAGACAACGTTGATGGTTGGAGCTAGCAAAGGATTATGACTATGATATTCAATATCACCCAGGTAAAGCAACTATGGTTGCAGATGCACTAAGTAGGAAGAGAAATAGTGAAGTGATTGATCTTACAGCCCTCAATAAGCCTCTATTGAACTCTATCATGGAGTTGGAAATTGTGTTGGAATGTTCAAATATGATCCTTGCAGCCTTCTCAACGAGACCGACATTGAGAGATAGAATCGTCACCTTGTAGTCTTCGGATTCAGTATTAAAGGAGAAGATGGAGAAGATTTCTTTAGATTCGCTAGAGTTACCAGGTTTTTCTTTGTTTACTAATAATGCTTTGATGTATAGGGTAAAATTGCATGTGCCAGCTAATGAAGAGCTTGGGAAGGAAATTTTGGGTGAGGCGCATCATTCCATATTTACCGTACATCTCGGTAGCACCAAGATGTACAAGGATTTGAAAGAACATTATTGGTGTATTGGACTAAAGAATGATGTTGAAGATTTTGTAGCTAAGTGTGAGATTTGTTAGCAGATGAAAGCTATTAGACACCCATTCACAGGTCTTTACAACCACTCCCAGTGTCTAGTTCAAAGTGGAAAGATATCACAATGGATGTTGTCACAGGTTTACCTCAGACTAACAAGGGAATGACACCGTGTGGGTAGTTGGGGATAGATTGACGAAGTTGGTGCACTTCATACTGATGAAGTTACCTTCACCATAAACATTTTGACAATGTTTTATGTGGAAAATGTAGTGAGAGTACATGGTGTGCCAATTAGCATCATATCGGATCAAGATCCGAGATTCACTTCAAGATTCTGGAAGAGTTTGAGCACTGCTCATCATCCACAGACTGACATACAATCTGCGAAGACAATTTAGATTTTGGAAGATACATTTCATGCATGAGTGGTCGATATGGGTGGAAACTGGGATGAGCACCTAGCTTTGGTAGAGTTTGCCTACAACAACATTTATTAGTCCACTATTGGCATGGCACCCTTCAAGGTATTGTATGGATAGGCATGTAGGACTCCTTTGTATGGAATGAAGCTGAAAAGCACAAAGTTTTGGGCCCTAAATGGATTGAAGCCATTGGGCTATGGTTGATTTGATCAAGGAAAGAATCAAGACAACTTAGTCCAAACAAAAATCTTTTGCAGACAAGAGAATGACAAATCTTGAATTTCAAGTACGTGAGTGAGCTTTCTTAAAGGTATTGCCAATGAAGGGTGTGATGAGGTTCAACATCAAGGGGAAGCTTAGTCTAAGATATATCGGGCCGTTTGAGATTTTAGAGAAGGTGGGACCAATTGCATATCGGTTAGCACTTCCTACATCTTTACCTGGTGTGCATAATGTGTTCCACGTCTCTATGCTTCGGCAATCCATAGAGAACTTGAAATATCTCCTACCGCTAGAGCCCAAAGGCTTGAGTGTTGACCTTTCTTATAAAGAAAAACCTGCTGAAATTTTGGACCAAAAGGACGAGCAACTTCAGAACCAACCCATACCATTAGTGAAGATTCGATAGAAGAACCATGCTTTTGAAGAGGCATCGTGGGAGAAAGAAGATGAAATGTGAGCAAAGTATTCCTAGCACTTTGGATTCTTAGGTATATCAAATTTTGAGGACGAAATTTCTTATGGGGGGAGGATGTAAAATCCCGTAAAATCCCGTAAAATCCTAATCTGATAACCCATCGTTGTAGGTCCATGAACCCGGAGTGCAAGTAGAAGGTAGCTTTGGACCATTCGAGTTGAGATTGGGAGTTTGAAAATTGAACCTATGGACTTGGATGAGGTAGGAGATGATCCAACCACCTTAGGTGATTTTGGAAGGAGAGAGAAAGTTGGCAAACAGAGAAATCGATGCAAGAAGACCCCAATACCTAGGTAAATTATACCATTGAATCAAGCATGTTTATAGAAGTCCACGCTCTAAAATCCGCCAGAAACCATATTTGGATGAAGAAGTTCTAGGGGAGGTCTCCCAAGGGTGGCTGATCAAATTGATTGCCTACCCCCACCCAAAAAAGGGCAGCTTTGGGTTTTCAAGTCTTAAAACCTTATTTTATTGTTCTTTAGCCTCATATACGAATTGTTTATGTTCTTTGGAGGCTGAGAGCTTGGGAGAGGAAAAAAAACTTGGGATTTAGTGGAGTCTTTGCAAGATTGGCAATGTCGAAGCACGAATCGCAAGGATAATTGTGTGTTGAGGTAAGGAAACCTCTAAAACTCTATTTGCAACCATTCCTTTGAGTTATTCAAGATGGCGGTTGGCATTAATGACGATGGATGTTGGTAGTTGAAGTAATTGAATGTTTGTTTATGTTTCCTATCATGTTTCCCAACCCCAATGAGTGATGGATGGTGTTATTTCTTCCATTCGAGACCGATTCATCATCTAAGAGATGCACGCGGGCAACACTTTGCTAACCAAATTGGGGGGTTTTTGTGTTAAGACTTTGTTGGGTGTTTTGGGGGTATTTTGGGGCTTAAACATTGTTCCATTGAAGCCCCAAAAGTCCCTAAATCCTGGAGTTTTGAAATGAACAAGTTTTGACCAACTTGGTTCCTAGCCCTAGGGGGTCAGCCAGTCCTATAGGTCTGGACCAACTGGCCCTTGCTTGGGTGTGTGTTTTTGGTCTAATTGATGCTTAGTCATGTCTCCAACTTAAACCAAATTTAATCTACATGTTTTCTAGTGTTCATGTAGCTTGTTAGCACTTTAATTTGTGGATTTCTTGGATTCTTGGAGATCATTTTTTAAGTTGACTACTAAGGAATACACCATCATGTATTAGTGTATTTGACTCATGTCCTATTTCATTCAATCATCATTTTGGTATTTACTCTTATGATTGATATGGTGATACTTTGCACGCATAGATGATAATGTGACTTTATTTGTTTATGTTATTCATCATTTACCTCATTCAAATTATGATTGCCAATGTGATGTCTTGCAAATTGGGTGGAAATGCATTACATGTATATCAATCCGGAATCATGGGTTCGCCCATTGCCCTTAGTGTCTTTGCATTCCCTTAATAACTATGTACATTGTTAGTAGGTGTCTAGATGCATTGGCTAGTTTGCTCTTTCTACATGCTACTATCCATTCTGCATGAGTATTAAAGCCAACTAACTTGTGATAATAGTGGCTAGGTCCTATGGGCGTTCAACAGAGGTAACCATTCCATGAGGAGACGCATGGTCACTATTATCATGCATTCGAAAGGTTGTTGTTGGAAAATGCCACGTCAACATTGCCACATCAACCTCCATTAGTTTTGATGATAACAAACACGAATTACTAATGTTTACATTAAGTTGTGATTGTCTAGCTCATTACTAAAGCAAGTGGACCAAATCCAACTCATTGGAACAAACTCACTGGATGCTAAGCCCAAGTCAAGATCAAGTAAACTTGGACAAGGAACCAAGGTCAAGATGAGCATCAAGATCAAAGCACAAGAAGATGCGAAAATCAAGTCAAATCAAAACTTAGATAAATTAAGGACTTAGGACACCTCCACATGCACTTATACGTACTCGCATTAAATTATATGCATATCATGTCACTCTCCTAAGACATATTAGGAGAGTGTATGAGGCTTAGGGTTGGCTAGAAATACCAAAAACCCAATCAAGTCCCTATTTCGCATTGATCGTGCACTCTGTGCTTTAGACGGCCGTCTGTCTGAGCTAGATGGTTGTTCGTCTGGTCTTGACTAAGCCCAACGGCTATTTTTTTAAGCAGCTATTTTTTAGACAGATCTTCGTCTGATCCAGACAGACATCCGTCTAGGAATGAAATTTCACAGAAATTTCTATTTGTTGGGAGGTTGGGCCAAACAATTGAATGCCATCTTTATAAGCCCAACCACCCACATTTGGGAGTATCTACCTTGCCTGTTGAGCATTTACTATCTCACAACTCTAAAAGCTCTCAAATTGGCAAACAATCATTGATCACTTGCCTTCCAACTTCACTCAACTTTGAAGGACATTCCAAAGTTCTCAACCAAGTTCATTGGAGTAAAGCTTGGAATGATTGAAGGTTATTGGCACTTCATTAGTGGCGCATCTCTTCCATTGAGCATTCATTCATCATTGCATCACACTCATACAAGGAGAAAGTGTCATACCCCTTGTTAGGTAATATCTTCCAATTCTCAAATTCTATTGTTGTTCAATTATAGTCTAAGTTGATTAGAATTGGTAGAGGGTGCTCTTGCCCTATTTAGAACAAAAATTGTAAAGGGTGTTCTTGCTATATTGAACATGGATTGTAAAGGGTTTGATCTCTACCCATTGTATTAAAAGAGAATTACTAGTGGAATACTCTCTTGAGGCCCAAGAGAGGAGTGGATGTAGACTTGCAAAGTCGAACCACTATAAAACACTTGTCTTGTGGATTGATTAAATTACTTTATTGAAATTTAAAATTTATCTTGTATTTGCAATTAAACCGAAAAATTAGGCAAATCCACTAGTTGCAACCTATTCACCCCATGTAGGTTGCCTTAATAGTTGCATATGTGGAGTCTTAGGGCTCATAGGTGTCCAACAAAGATAACCATTTTGTGAGGAGACACAAGATCGTCCACGAAAGCATATGTGGACAATTATAGGGTTACAAAATGACAATCCAAAAGAGGACTAGTCTATGAGGTATAACATTTCTAGGTGAGAACGATACGTGAACCAACAGGGCATTTGGTATGAGGGAAGGAATCCAAACCACATGTAATATGAAGCGAAAGTGACTTTGCATTGGGTTAGGCTTATCCCTGGCACATGCCACTACTTGTTGCCAATGGTGGGTGAGAGAGTGGTGACCAAATCCCCAACCATAGTGTGATGCGACTAAATCCCTTTACTGCAAGATACCGACAGAGGTAACCATTCCGTCAGGGATTAGAGTGACAAGACCTTCCCAGAGTAGGCTGGTGTTATGACATAATGGGTGTCCACCATATAGACTAGCACTTGTTATAGTATAAGAACATACTTGCATAATCATACATTAGCCCATTTCATTTACATTTCTATGTATTATATATGATACGTATGTCGAAAGCATGATATGTGATTATGTTGACCTCACTGAGTTATGTGGAACTCATTCCTCGAAAATATATATCTTTTTAGATTCAATTGAAGGTTATGAGGACACCATTAACTTGGATAGTTCGTTGCTAGCGGAGTCCTAAGAGGGATCACCGAGAGAGGACACTAAGGCACACGGAGAGTTGTTGCCCTGCTCGGATTGCTCTTATGGAATCCAGCCATTTTGAGGCCCTAGAGAAACTATATGGAGATGTAGTTGCCTTGATTGCTTTTATGTATACTCTTTACTAGTTTGTCAGGCTTGGCGCTACTTATCTTATTAAATAATTCTTGATAACATTAAGACTTCCGTTGTTTAACATTTATTCTTAACTTTAACTCTGAATATCATTTTGGGATGATTGCAATTACATTGATAATTTGATACCTTATTTATTCATTTGCTCTTTGGATTATGTATTGTGTGGTTATGGATTGACCGTGAACCTAGATATGGGCGATGGATCACAACCACCGGTATTTGGGTAAGTTCAATACCGGTGGGGTGGGGTGTGACATATAGTCCTTGGGTGCAGGATCTCATCTATTAGGAGGATTCCCAATGGAATCTTTCCGTGTTCCAATCCTTATTCTCTCCCATTGATGTTGATGCTATACTCACTATTTCCATTTTTCACCTGGCACTCCAGACTCTTGGATTTGGAGTAAAACAAAAAATGATAAATTTATTGTTAAATCTACTTATCATCAATGCCTGGCAAAGCCAGATGCCCATGGAAATTTAGCTTCTTCCTCTATTTATTGGAGTTAGATTTGGGAAATCCCCACCATTCCTAAAATTAAGCACTTTTTTGTGTGGAAAAACTCACATGAGGCCATAGCAATTGATAGCTCCCTCTTTTCTAAAAGGGCTACTATAGCTTTTGCTAGTTTTATATGTGGCCACAGATATGAGAATGTTTGTCATGCTTTATTCTTTTGTTCTCACTTTTCATGCATGTGAATGTTGGAAATTTTCCCCTTTACGTGTTGATACAACAAATTTTCAGGGATCACACTTTCATGGTTGGATGGAGTTCATCCAAACCAAATTCAAAGGTTGTGATAACATGATCTTGGTAAATCAAATGTGAAGTGCTTTAGTATGGTGCATTTGGAACACCAGAAATGCATCACTAGTTCGAGGAGTAGAGGCTTCAGTCAAGCACACTATGATTACTTTCTCCTATCTTTGTGTAGATATCCAAAATTACATTATGGACTCACAACACCAATCGGGAAAGTATAGGTCGACATCTCGTGACCATCCAAGTGAGGAGGTAGCTCATTTTCACATTTTGGTGGATAGATCATGGGACAACAAGTCTAGGCATGCAGAGCGATGCATTATGTGGGATTCTAATAGTGGATTTATTGCGGCACAAAGCAAGCATAGATATGGCAAATAGCTATGATAAAGCTTGAAGCCATAAGAGACGGGTTATTACTTGGATTGTCATTAGGAGCTTCCAACATGCTAATACACTTGGATTATTTGTCTTGTTCTTGCTCTAGGAGGTTATTCTTCATCCTTAGATTGGATGAGTATGAGTCTAGTTGTTGATATTTTGAGATTTTCTTCAAATTTTACTAGGGTTTAGTTTAGTTATTTTTAGGGAAGGTAACATGTATGCTGATTTTTCAGCAAAAGGTACTTGTCGTTTTTCCTTGTCTAGGTCTTGGTGGGGTGTTCCACCTTTATTCCTAGTTGATCCTTCTCTATTGTTGTTTAGGTCTCTTGAACTTGGATCTTTGAGCTAATATATATTTTTTAGTTTATGGCAAAAAAAAAAAAAAGAAAAAAAAAAAAAAATGGCTAGCACAATAGTGGTTTCCTTGCCACCAATGACATTAATACATTCAATGTCCACAAATAACCAATGGTTGATGTTGATTCCCAAATAGAGAAGGCCTCTTTGTCAATGGAGGATTAGTAGAATAGTTAAGAACCTCACCTCTTGGTGAAGAGGTGGAGAGATTGTAGGATCAATCCTTGCCAGAAGCATATATAATATCTCCATCCCCACCTTCTCTTCCCTTGTTGCTCATTATTCACATTATCACATACATTGTCTCCAAGCAATTTCCAAGTCTCTTGCAAACGAAACAAACCATAATATCAAATCGGGCCAAGTGAAGTTTGAAATGGAAAGAAATTTAAGATTACATATTCCATGAAATATCCATGGACTTCCCTTCTTGGACAGCCGACAGGGGCTGTCCTACTGAGAATGTCATAAATATTGTTTTATAGTGCAAGCGAAGCCATGACTTGACTGTTCATCCTCCATTACTGGGGTCCATGGTCAGGCCGTTGCATTTGGGTACTTCCAGTTCCAGAATGGCAAAGCAGAAATTGTCGAACACGCAATTAGATTTAGATCGACACCAACTCCACTGTACTTCAAAGTTCAGGCCTTCAGGGTGAAATTAGGGAGCCGAGGCCCGAGGACAAACAGTGAGAATCCAGATGCTCCGGCCGGACCTTGCCGGCTGAACCCTTCTCCAAGTGGTCCAATTGGTCCAACCAACTCCCTCCCTGCGACTGCGTTCCTCTCGGAAAGGACGCGCTAAGGAACTAAGGACTAAAGGGTTACGAATATTTAAAATACGGAATTATGGATTACGCGTGACGGCGTGAGGCGGCAGCAGCGGTAAGGATTTAAATTCTCATCCAACGGCCGATGAGTGCTAGTGTGGGAGATTCTAATGATACTCTGCCAGAGTGTAAAATGTAGAAACAAAACAAAAACAAAACAAAACAAAACAAACCAAGATCCTATACTCTTCTTCTCGTCTTCTCCTGTTGCTTCTGCTCTGCAAATTCTCCCTCCCTCCCTCCCTCCCTCCCTCCTTCTTCTGTTCTCCTTCTTCAGACCAATACAGAAAAGGGGTTGTTTCTTTTAGAAGAGAAATGTTCGGAGGTTCAGGAAAGCATGGTAGAGGAGGAGGTGGAAGAGGTGCAAAGCGCATCCATTCTTCTTTCCCTCCGGCACCTCCCCACCCCCGCCCTGTTGGTGGCGCCCCTCCTCGCCGCCTCTCTATGGGTGGCGCCGCTGGCCGTAATCGTCAATCCATCAGTGCAGCTTCTGCGGCCGCCCCATCAGCTCCAGAGGAGACTTTCAGCCTTGTTAGGGAGCACTCACTTGCTTTCGCCATGCTTGTTCGACTCACACCTGATCTTGTTGAGGAGATCAAGCGTGTTGAAGCCCAAGGTGGGACTGCCCGGATCAAATTCGGCTCGTATGCCAATAATACATGTGAGAATGTAAGTACAAAGAGGAACAAATATTAATTAGGTCTATTATTATTATCGTTGTTATTATTATTGTTATGGTTTGAGTAACCAAAACTGGGGTTGGTAGTGGAGTAGCCTTTTCAGGTTCTTACTTTTCCTGTGGGAAATGAACTTCCTCTATTTGATATTTGGGTTCTCTTCTTTAGTAGAAACTTGAAGAACCAATACTAGCCAAGCATTGAATCCTGGTTTATGTTATTGATTCCATAGCTATAAATATATCTTTTTATTGGACTATCTTGGTCGTTACTTGTTTGTATTGATTTTGAGAATTTTTCTCTTCAATATCACCAACCATCATCAGGTTTTAACGCAACTTACCGTGACAAGCAGTGGAGTCGTTCAAATTTAACCTTTATAACATGGATTAATTAGCTAAAACTATTTCAGAATCTAAGTTTACAATCAAAACACTTAAACTGCCTTGTGAAGACCAACAACTTTGAAATATGGTCATTCATTCTGTGTTTTAATGTAGTGAACTTTTGAAGTAGAAAGCATCTAAATACAAGGGCTTTTGGATATAAGGTATGGAAGTCATCTTCCAATGGCATTTGCAAAGGTCATTGTTAAGAACACAGAGGAGAATCTTGAGAACTAGGACTTTGTTCACCTCTGTGGAACATTCACTAGATGTATTATGTAAACTTAAATGGAGATTCAAAGAAAAATTACCCAAGTTGGTTCATAATGGAAACTGCTTAAGCAAACCAGAAATTGTCTGGTTTGAATTTATTGACTGGTTCAGCATGAAGTGGGAACCATGATTAATAGTTGAATATAAATTAATTGGATTTCCTTTTAAAATTCAGGATGTCCTGTTTGTGAGCTGAAAATGTTGAACTTTTTAAACTAGTACTGGAACTCCCCTAAGCAATAATTTATGAGTTAAATGTAGAACAAAGAATAACAGCATCAGTTGGGCAAACCATTTGTGTTGTAATTGAGCTAATATTTGTAGGATACCTCCAAGTGCGGCTTGGAATCAACATTCTGAGTTGATTTTGCTAGTCTATGATCTGTGAATGGGATATTCAGTGAGAATATATGAAATTTGTTTTCTTGCATTAGTGTAATAAGTCTTGCTAATGATATCCCTGTCAAGATGATAATAGTTTAAATCCCTTCACCATTAAACTTGTGAATCCTCAAGGTAGCCTAAGAATTATCTGGAAGGGTTATCAATTCAACAGGAGATGGGAGTCAACTTCCTGTTCCTTGCGTCCTCTAGGGGAGGGCTGAAAATTCATTCCGCATTCCCCCCCCCCCCCGGCCAATATAATCTGTAGAAAGACCCAAGGAGATTTAGTGTTAGGATGCACAACTCTGATGGCAATTGTCCTTGCTAGCCTCTTATAGGGATTGGCTACTGACTTGAAGTATGCCATTTTTACCATCCTTTCTATGACTTATAAATAGTAGTAGAAAATGGATCCTGTTTGAAAGCCTTTTTGAATTCAAAGACAATTGAGCCAAGGGTACTTAAAATTTGGATCCTAAATGATTTTAAAATTTGATGTCAAACTCTATAACCCAGTCATTGTCTTCATTTGTTTTTTTTAGGGAACTTCAAATTTTCTCAATTTCTCTGCTTCTACAAGCTCAGTCTATGTTGGCACTAAACACATGAACCTTCTCTTCAACTTTAATGGAGCTAAACCCAAAAGTGTTTTGAAGTCTTTCTTTGGTCATCATCTCCTCTACTTTTCTCCTATATTCCAGCATCTGCATATATATTTGAAAGCAATTTGAAAAGCACTTGATTGATTAGGCTCCAAGACAAAGATCCTCCTGGCCACTTCTTCAGCTTATTTCAACTCGCTCATGAATTCTAAAAGCACTTAATGGAGCTCCCCAAATGCTACCACTAGGCTTAGTTGACATTTTATCAAACAATTGTTTTATTGATTCAATTTTCCCTCCCATGCCTAATAGGTTATAATGCATTTTATAGGGACCAATACCAAAGTCCTACTCATTGATTGAAAAACACGCCATACTTATTCAGCCTTACCAGAACGATTGCAAGCTGATAGAAACAAAACATAAGTTATGGAATTGGGTATGTAATAACATGCTAGAAAAATGAGTAACTGCTTTAGAATATAGACCATGCATTCCCAAACCCATTGATTATTGCACTCTAAGAATTTTTTTCTCAGGCATTCAATCGAACACTTTGTAGGCATCCAAGTGGAACTGCACTTGGCATACATATCAATGAAGGTAGAGCAAGTTACTAATCTAATAGAGTAAAGTGTAAGAGACAAACAGAAAAAAGAATGAGTTAGGTAATCGTTAGGAAGAAGAGAAAAATTAAAAAAAGGCTAACCCATTCTCAGAGTCAAGCATTAAATTCACCCTCTTCAGTTGAAGCTGCAGGCAATTGTAAGGAACAGGAAGGGGAAAAAAAAGAAGAAAAACTCTAATCCATCTCTGGTAAAAAACTGGAAAAAAAGGAGTCTGGAAGTGAGGTTTTTGGGTCGTCGTTCACCCTGTATGACTCACAGAGGTGAGACCTCTCCCTCCCCACTTTTTAAAGCTGGATTGATTCGTATCGGCCCTTATTGCCGTGTATTGGTTTGATACTGATCGATACAATTGCTACTTATCGCTAAACACATGATAGTTTTTTAAAACAAAAATTGATAGTATCATGGTCTTGTATCGTTTCGTCTTTTATCAGCCGATACATTGAGATATGGGGGAAACAATAAGGAAATTTATTTTCTGGAGACGAATCAGCCTGTATCGTATTGCAAACTGTGGTACCGGTACGTGTCGGCTGATTCAAAATGATATGGGCCATACTTTAAAGTTTAAACCTTGCTTGGGGGTGTCGTAAGGGCCTGGGGTGCTTGCCCAGGTGCAACAGCATTGGGGGTGGGATTTAGGGTTGCACAAACAGGGGAGGGAGGCTTGTGCAAGGTTGGAGGAAGGGCTAGGGTTGCTGAAACTGCAGGGGAAAGGGAGGGTTAGCATTGTGATGGAGCCAAGGGGGTGGGGAAAGGCGGTGTGTACCTGATTCAAGAGGGACGCTGCTGTAGCGTTGCTGGACTGCTTGCTGGATTGCAGGAAGAAGTGATAGAATTCAGAGACCTAGACAACTGCAAGGTCCTACCAAATAGGACTCTGTTGCATGGTTGCATGGTTGCACCTTTCTTGGCTGCAATTCTTGATCAAATTCATTAATCTAGACTTAAGAAACTTAAAAAGAAAGAATAAGCTGTTTATAGCCTGCTAAAAGACTCTTAAACTAATTGGGTTGTCTTTATAGATTAGGATCCCCTTACACTTAATCTCAACTATCCAAATCCAAAATAATAATAAAAGATCTATTGGAGTTTCCTTGAAAATAGATTCCCCCTAACACTTCAACACCAAAGGAACTCTTCTTGTAAATAAGGACTGGTAAGAATCTTGTCTAAAGAAGAATCCCAAGGACTCAAGATCACAACTCTGACTTAAACTGGACTCTTAATTGACTAATACTCTTCTGAAAATTAAAAATAAAATTCTGAAAATTAGAATATCCAATAATTAGGGCTGGACTGACCAAAATACCCCTCTAAGAGGGTTTGGCCAGCCCTAGGTTGGCCACTTTGGAGTGGCTTTGGGGCCCACTCCAGGGTTGTTTTTCAGGGGAGGTTCACGTCACTATCTTTACATCATTAATCTGTTAGCATTATGAGGAAACTGTTGGATGTGCTTTGATTACTTTGGTTTTTTTTTTTTTTTTTAATGTTCGTAACCTCATTATTCCTTGGTAATGAGAGCTTTACAAGTCATTTGCATCAGGTTATTGATGTAGGTGGTAAAGACTTCAGATTTACATGGTCTCATGAACCGGGTGACCTCTGTGACATTTATGAAGAACGCCAAAGTGGTGAAGATGGAAATGGGTTGCTTGTTGAATCTGGTTGTGCATGGCGCAAGCTTAATATGCAGCGGACTTTGGATAGATCTACAATGAACCATGTCAAAATGCGTTCTGAGGAGGCTGAACGGAAGCTCAAATCTCGCAAGTATGTTGGGATTAACATTAGAAATGCTTTATTTCCTAGGGCCACTTCTTACTTGATATAGCTGCTGATGGATCTTTATAAGGTTTGTCTCTCAAGTATTTTCTCCATTAATATTGCTGGTAGTTCTTGCATAAGTTTAGAGAAAATCATATACATTGGAGTATAGGTGCCGTAAATTCAACGACCATTTGTGAATAGGTCCAATTGGGTGGGGTTAGTTACATACTTGACTCTGGATCATCTAGCAACATTTGTGCATGATGTCATTTTCTTTTACTGTAACATGCAATTATCAGGAATTAAATAGCTCATGGATTTTTCCATAGAATGAAAAATTAGGGTGGCTGAAGTAAGTTTAAGGATGATGAAAATAGGCAAGAGACAAAGCCCAGATGAAATCTCAGACTCCCAGCAAGTGAATGGAAGAGGATTTGTCTCAGTGATTTATCTTGGCTAACCAAGCTGTTTGAAAAAATTATGATCCAAGTAAAATGCTGGTTGAATGGAGAAGTGTTAGGGTTCTGATCTACAATTAAGTGTGGTACTCAGAGTTGAAATAATTATAGGGCATAAAACTGTTAAGCCATACTACAAAATTATGGGAGAGTATTATTAAGATACACTTGAGACAAGAAACTATTGTGACAAAGTACTGGAGCTATTTTTTAGGAGGCTCATGGAAAGATTAGAGAGTGCAAGAAGGATCTCAATATGGTTTTATTGACCTAGAAAATCTTTTGATGGAGTCCTCCAGAGGTTTAATCTGGCAAGTACTAGAGAAGTGTCCAACAGAAATATATGGACATAACTAAAGATATTTGTGATGGTTGGGTGACACATGTAAGATCTGTGTTGGGGGGCAATGTAATGAATTCCCATTTATATATGGGTTGCTTAAGGATCACCTTGAAGCCATTCTTTTCTGCACTTATGATGGATTATTTAATTAGAGATATTCAAGTTCAGGTCCTTAAAGCCAAGTTTCAGTTATGGGGATTAATCTTGAAAGAAATAAGTTTTAAATATATGGTGTGTTACTTTGGTTACAATAGGATGGATAATGATGAGCTGAAATTTGATGTGAGAGAGAGAATCCAATTGTGGTGTATTTAGGTGTCTAGGCTCAGTCATAAAAAATGAAGATGAAATAGGGGATGATGATAAAGTGAAGAGCTGCATTTGGAGTGTTGTGTGATTGGTGCATTCCTTATAAACTTGAAGAAAAACACGATAGGAGTACTATGATCATTTATGATGTATGGTGTGGAATGTTGGGCATTTTAGAGACATCATATGGATGACTGGCTTAGGAAGAATAAAGTAAGGAATAATTATATTAGAGCTGATTAGGGAGTATCTCCTGTTGCATGATAAACTATGAGAAATTCATTTGCATGTTAACCGAGGCCTTTGGATGCTCCAATATGAAGGATTGATTTGATCCAAATTGAAGGAGCTAAAAGAGCTAGGTGCTGACCTTAAATGACCAGGAAAGATGATTAGGAGAGACATGGATAACTTACACTTCAGATCAAGTATGACCTTGAAGAGAGCTGTTTCCAGCGCCAGGATCCATATAACAACCCCATTTAGTTGGGATGAGGCAGACCTGTTAAATTATGCATTTTGGCATGGAAGTTAAAATATGATGAGTTGGACAATATGACTGGACAAAAAATACTTAGATTTGGAACTCATACAATCCTGGTTGGGGAGTGGGGGTGTAGCAGTGGTGATAATTAGGTGATAAAGTGGCACCAAGATCCATTAAGTGTTGGAATCTGATGCTTTTGTGGCAGAAATATGCTATCCATTTAGAGGTGTCTATGCAATGGTGCTGAGATTTAATTAACACTACAGTTAACACAATCACTGTCCAATTGTTGTCTATGGCTCCCATTTGGTTTGTCCAGAAGGCTGAATCTTGAGGAAAGAGTCAGGAAAAGAAAGAAGTTTTCTAAGTAATGGATTTAATAAGGGATTCCGGATAACTCATCTTCTATCTCGATTCCTTCACAAAAGCACAACAGAGAAATCTATCCCGGTGGCTTTGTTATTTTTTTTTTAAATATGAGTTAGCAAGTTGATGACAAAACCAGTTCATGAGTTCCATAAGGTTTTGGTCCACGATTTACTTCCTCCGTTTCCTAATCTGATTGTTTCCCTGAGGAGTTATTGTAGTTCTTGCTAGATTCTTGTGTTGGGGTTAGAATGTTAGGTACAGGGATTTATTTGTAGGTTTAGCAAATCCACTTCCAGCTGATGGTTAACTTTTTTAATTTTCAGTATGGCATTGTTGGGGTTTTGATTCCTCCTTCATGATGTTTTTCTCCCTTGTTTCCCTTCACTGTCACCAATCCTCGTCCTTCAGGCCATTGGATTGTCTTTTCTAGCCCTTTGAAATGTGTTAGCCTCTTGATCAGTGGAGGAGGATAAGCGGGCAGGTGCTTGCTTTGTAAAGACAAAGCAAGTTGCCATTTTACCTTCAGCTGAGGGGTTTATGTACATGTGCTCAATAAAATGTGAAATGGGTTACAGTTTCCTAGAAAATCACAAATGGTTTTCAACCGTGTTATGCTTGTTTTGTAGTTTTAAACATTTTAAAATTGAAACAGGTTCCATTAACATTACCAAACAGAGTCAAATCCTTTTCCTGGACAAAAATAAAAGGAAAAATGATACCAAGAGGGCCTTATTTTTTAAAATACCTAGATACTCTCATCACTGGAATCTTTGTTCAAAACTCTGCTGATTAAAGAAACCTCATGTATAATAAAGAATTTTCAGCTCGAGTCTATTGTCTAATTTTTTTAGGTGGATGTTAAGAAGAGTAGAGAACTTCCATTTGGAAAATAAATTTTGTGAGAATTCTTCTGACTAGGACAGTCCTCCCATCTTTTAGTGCGATGCCAGGTTTCCAACACATTTGGTATCTCCAGGGAACTATGCAGCATCTGTAATGTAGCCTTCAAGGAACTAACGGTCAAGGCTGCAGGACCTTGTGAAAAGACCAGTTGCAGTGGGCAAAAATAGGGTAGCATTAGAAAAGTTGCTTTTAGGGAGTTAGATTTTTGCTATGGGATCTCTTTGGAAGGTCTTAGGAAAAGAAAGCTTTGCTCAAGATTGGTAGGATGTTTAAGGATTGGGATAGGGCTGGACTGTTTCAAGCTTGAAGCAATTCTAGTTAGCAGAGATAATTTCCTGAAATCGCTTATGGTTTGAGTTCTAATTTAGTACTGTATTTGAAGGATCAAAACAGTTGCCAATCAAGATCTTTCACGGGGAATAAACTTCAGACTTGACTGACAAAGTATGAAACAGAATTCATGTGTGAAACAAGACCAAAACCTAGAGTCATGTCACAGTGAAAATAACTTAACAACAGGGGCAGAATAGCTCTTCAAAGTAGGGGCAGATTTAGGACCCAGATTTTAGTTAGGCTGAAGTGTGGATCACCATTATGAGATGAGAAAGATACCCTGAGAGCTGATATCAAATAAATGGCAGATCTGAATAGTAACTGAAGAAGAAAATGGTCGCTAAACTAGACTTGTTAATAGACAAAGACAGTGAGGGAAAACATGAAGGAATTGACAAAACAATGATAACAAGAAAGTAACAATTGGGCTTCACACTGAAAGGTGGATTGATTGGGTCAGACCATAGTTGTCATGGTGACGAGGCGATGCGAGGTGGTTTAGGCTAGTTGAGGCTATAAGTCGACAAGGCGCCCTCTGAGACGATTTTTGAGGCGATTGAGGCGTTTTGAGTGAAATTCTTAGTGTACATCTCATAAACTTTAATTCATTATAAATCTATCATATCTTATATCTTATATAATAAAAAAACTAATATTAGGCTACCTTAAGTCATCCAACATACTACAAACCACACATAGTAGGTACTAAAAATAAATTCGCGGGAAGAAAGGAATAGAAGAAGTCGTCTGTCGCTGGCCGCTGCTTGCTGGAGTGTCATCTCGGGAAGGGAAGAGAAGAAGAGATAAAGAGATTAGGGATTAGAGTGAGAGTGAGAGTGTGAGACTCAAGTCAAGAACTTGTTCTCTTTCGATTTTGTTTGTTTTTTTTTCTTCTTATTTTAACATTTGATCACATGTAGCGTCATTATAAATATGCATATAGGTTCAAACAATAGATACTTTACAATCGGAATCTAATAAACAATTCAATATATGCCTTCGATTTGGCATCTTTCGTGTGATTTAAAAAAGGAAAAAAAAAGCGGACGCCTTGGGGTATAAGGCACTTGAGGCGACGCTTCATACTCCAAGGTGGTCGCCTTATTGCTTGACAATAAGGCGACATTGATTTAAGGCACTTGGACGCCTAGGCGACGCCTTAACAACTATGGGTCAGACACCATCCTACATTGATCAAACATAAGGTTTCTTTATGGAGAAGAAAGGCTTAATGCAACTTTGATTTCAAATGATGAGTAAGTGATCCACTCTTCTTACGTAAGTCCCTTTATATAGCCTTCTTAAAGACATAAACATTAAATATAACATCCAACCACTAGCTAACACCCACCTCAAAATGAATTGACAGCAGATGAAATCTAATGCAACCATTACTTAACTATTGACAGAAAAAAATACGTGGGTAAAGAAACTTTGACAATGAATTCCTTATTTTCACAATACAACCCTTTATTCGACTTTGATGAGTTCTTCAAGGACTAGACTGAGGCTTAGGAGCATAGTTGTCACGGAAGCTTCACTTTGGAATATCCCCAAGTTAACCGGGTTGGGAGGACAACAATAATGCTAACACCGGCGGTTTTTGGGGGAGAGGATGTTCCTAGTTGGAGCGCCCCCCCCCCCCCCCCCCCCCCCCCCCCCCCCCCCCCCCGCCCAACATGGATTACATATTATGGATGTATTTACATGTGTGCGTATGCAAGGTGTCCTAAGCCCCGTTGCCAAAGCGATCTTTCCGAGATGTCTTTGACTTGACCTAGGCGTTGAGGCGGTCGAGGCATTTTATATTATATATAATAAAAAAACTAATATTAGCCATTTAGCCTACCTCAACCGACTTTTGGGTTTTAAAATTGTAATTTATTTTATTCCAAATCAAAGGTAAAAAATAATTTGAAAAGTAGATTCCAATCGAAAAGAATCTAAGGGGTGAATGGTTATATAGGTGTTACGTATTATCATTTGTAATATTAAATTAATTAAAAAAGAAAAAGAAAAAACGAGATTAAAATCTCGATGTCAAGCCCTAACCCCTAACCTCTCGCCTCTCGCCTCTCGCCTCTCTGCTCTCTGCCATAGTTGTCAACGACGATGAGGCGATGTGAGGCGGTTTAGGCTAGTTGAGGCAATGAGTCGATGAGGCGCCCTCCGAGGCGCTTTTGAGGCGGTTGAGGCATTTTAAGTGAAATTTTTAGTGTACATCTCATTTACTCCAATTCATTATAAATCTATCATATCTTATATGATTAAAAAATAATAATAATAATAATAAAAAAAAAAAAAAAACACTAATATTAGCCTACCACAAGTCATCTAACACACTACAAACCACACATAGTAGGTCCTAAATAAAAAGTCACGGGAAGAAAGGAAGAGAAGAAGTCATTTGTTGCGCGGCTTGCTAGAGTGTCGTCGCGGGATGAAAGAGAAGAAGAGAGGAAGAGAAAGAGATTAGGGATTAGAGTGAGAGTGAGAGTGTGAGACTCGAGTCAAGAACTTATTCTCTTTCAATTTTGTTTGTTTTTTTATTTTTTATTTTAGCATTTGATCACATGTAGCGTCATTATAAATATGGATATAGGTTCAAACAATAGATACTTTACAATTGGAATCTAATAAGTAATTCAATATATGCCTTCGATTTGGCATCTTTCATGTGATTTGAAAAAGAAAAAAAAGCGGACGACTTGGGGTATAAGGCGTCTGAGGCTCTTGAGGCGATGCCTCATACCCCAAGGCGGTCGCCTTATTGCCTGAAAATGAGGCGACACCAATTTGAGGCTCTCCGAAGGTGCCCGGACACCTAGGCGTTGCCTAGGCGACGGTTAGGCGATGCCTTGACAACTATGCTCTATGCTCTCTGCTACTCTCCATGACTCCATCTACTACTCTCTTTGTCTCCGACTCCAACACCGACCACCAGTGACACCGGCGACACCAGTGACACCGGCGACAGCCAGCGTCACCGGCGACAGCCATTTGGAGATTCTGGACTCTGATTTTTGTTTTTCATCAACCAAAACTCTACCGTATCTCAGTTGCAGGCTTGCAGCGGCCAACCTCCGGTGGCAACAACCTTCAGAGCAGCAGCGTGCCATCGTGTGACTCTCTTTTCTTCTTCTTTCTTCTGCAACTGATCATTATTTTTTTTTCCCAAATTCATTTTGTTCACCGTGTGACCCACTATTGCGGTTGCAGGCTTGCAGCGAGTCAGTGACCAAGTTGTAGCAGCTTCCGGTCACTCTGGTCACCATCTTAGGCGATGGTAAGTCGCCGGAATGCTTTTTTTTTTTTTTCCTTATGCAACTGATCATTAATTTTTTCCGACCGCCTTATTGACTTTGCCTGAGGCGAGTGTCGCCACAAGCCCTTCATTTCCGCCAGGACGTCGAGGCGTCGCCTAGACAACGCCTTGACAACTATGCTTAGGAGTAGCCCATGAAAGTCATAACATGTGGGTGACTTTAACCCACTAAGACAATCCTAGCCTATAAAAGCCATGGGCTGATTTGGGTCATACCCTTGTGACCCATTGGGCTTCTTTCTTCTAGCATATGTCTTCAGCCTTGCATCAATTCTCTGCTATTTAAAAACATTCGTCTTTGACAAATGGATGAATGACATGTAACACTCATACAAATCTGGATTGAATTTCTTGAAATTGTCAGCATGAATCCTATTACTATAATGTTGTGGATGATTTTTCCATTTGACCAGGAAAGCATGGTATTTGGTGCCATGTCGAGTGGTTTTGTAAGAATCACCTAACACCTCCTCAATGACGTCATCAATACGTGGCTTGAGCTTGGGTAGCCTCTACATTTGTTCAGTGTTTTTGTCATCAGAGTGATATCCTACATAAAGATGCAAGTCAGCCACATTGAGATGTTGCTTATGTTCATTTTAGCCGGTAACTTGCGCACATAACATTAGGTCCAATATGTTTCAGCACCTTTTATGGACCCATCTTCTTTCTATGGAGTTTGTTGTTGACTCCTTGTTGGAACATTTCAAGATTGACGCAAACCATCGCCATGTCTCCCGGTTAAAACTCCACATATCGTTGATGATGATCAACTGTAGCCTTGTAGATATCATTGTTGAGAGTTGTTTTTTGTTGAACATTAGCATGTGCCTCTGTGATATGGTGTAGAAGCTCGTCAATTTCAACTTATACATGCTTGTGGTAATCACAAACCAATCACCTCTATAAATTTCCCAAGCTGTGGTTCACCACCTCAGTTTGCCTATCAGTTTGTGGATTGAGTGTGGTTGAAAACTGTAACTTTGTGTTATTTTTCAGTCACAATGTCTTCCAAAAGTAGCTCATGAACTTGGCATCACAATTTGAGACAATGCCACTTGGTAGCTCACGTGGTTGTACAACCTCCTTAAAGAACATTTTTGCAATATGAGATGCATCAAAGGTATTGCGACATGGTATAAAAGTGAGCCATTTTTTAGAGTCGTTCAACTAGAATCGTGATGGGGTCGTATCACTCTTTTGTTGAGGGCAGCCCAAGTATGAAAGCTGTATTAATATCAATCTAAGGTGCATAAGGAATTGGTGGTGGTTACAATAGACCTGTATTTTGCTTTGTTCCCTTGGCTAGCTAACAGACTCAACAGCTCTTGATTACATGATCAACAGCCAATTATACAGATCAATAACTTGTATGATGGTTTATCCTTTGCTGAAATGACCTCCTAAACCTCCGCCATGCAACTCTCGTATGACGTGATGTCATAAAGAAGAATTTGGAATGCATAACCAAGTTACCAGAAAACAAATAACCGTTGTGAAGTGAGTGTTTATGATGCTTCCCACCTTGTTGTAACTCCTTATATAGCATGCTAAAATCTTTGTTCAGATGCATATGCTCATCATGTATCTAATCAATGCTAATTGCATGTGCTGCGAATGTGTTAAGAGTAAGTACTTTTCAGCTCAAGGCATTATCCATGGTATTCTCCTTTCCGGTCTTATACTTTATTACAAAACACATACTCTTGTAGATAAGCAACCCATTTGGTGTGCCATTGCTAATCGACTTCTATGAGTGGAGATGCTTGAGGGCCTCATGATTGGTATAGAGAATGGACTCTTTGCCAATGAGATAATGTCTCTAATGGCATAACACTTGGATGACAGCATAAAGCTCCAAATCATATGTCGAGTGGCGCCGTTTAGTATCATTGAGCTTCTTGCTATAAAAAGCAATAAGGTCCCACCTTGCATCAATACACCTCCTAGACCACTATTTGAAGCGTCAGTTGCTACCTCAAATATATGGTCAAACTTTGGTAAGCGAATTATTGGAGCCTCTGTCATCTTTTGCTTGATAAGTTGAAAGGCTTTGGTTGTCGCTACTGTCCATTTGAACTCACCTTTGCCTTGCTTTAAACATTTGGTAATATGTGCCATGATTGCACTAAAGTTTTGAATGAATCTCTTGTAAAACGATGCAAGTCCATGGAAATTGCGGACTTAGTGATTGTCTTTGGAGTAGGCCAATCGATGATGCTCTTTGTCTTCTCTGAATTTGTGTTAACCCCTCGCAATGAGACAACAAACCAAGGAACACAACCTTTGGCAGCATAAAGGAGCATTTCTTGAGATTGATATATAGCTTTTCATAGCGAAGCACTCTTAAGACTTGTTGTAGGTGATCGATGTGATCACCAGGTGCTTGTTTTAGTTCAATATATCATCAAAGTATACAACCAAAAATTGACCAATAAAATGATGAAATACCTATGTTATAACCCTCATGAGGTGCTAGGTGTATTTATTAGATCGAGATGCATGACTTTTTCATTCAAATAATCCATCCTTCGTCTTGAAGGCAGTCTTCCATTCGGCTTCGAGTTGACTACGAATTTGATGGTAACCGCTTTTGGGGTCCAATTTAGAAAATATCTTAGCACCTGACAACATATCTAACATATCATCAATTCTAGTATAGGAAGCCTATACTTGACTGTAATCTTGTTGATTGCTCTGCTGTCCATGCACATTCACCATGAGCCATCCTTCTTTGGAGTGAGTAATGCTGGTACAACACATGGCTTAAGCTCTCCTGAGTGAATCCTTTATGTAGCAACGCATACTGTCATTTGAGTTTACTGTGCTCTGCTGAGATCCTGTGACAATAAGCTGGTAGGTTTGGAAAAATCAAGCCAGGCACCAAATCAACGACATGCTGAATACCACACGTAAGTCTCAGCAGGAAACTCATCAGGAACGGCATTAGAAAAATCAGAAAACAACTCTTTGATGGGTGGAGGGAATGTCACCTCAGGTTGAGGGGTAACCAAGGTCCGAAATGTCGTACTTTGTCGCTGTGTCGGTGGCTGGTGACACCACAGACATTGCGACATTTCGCCGACTTTTGGCAAGGTGTCGATGAAAATTCGACCCCTGGTTTCGGGGGGTATTTGAATTTTGTGGTGTAGCCTAATTTTAGGCCAATAAACACACTGAGAGCATTATTTTGGCCTAAAATATCACTTAATCTAAAGTTTTTGATTAGCACATGCCCAACTATATGCTGGAAAAACTGGAAGTTTGGAAACTCATATAAACTAATGTAAACATGCAAAGAGAACACAAATACACAACTAGTGAAGAGAAGTACTGAAGTCTACAATTCATTTTACAATTATGTTGAGTATGGCTCATGCTTTACATTTTGTTGTTGACGAACACGGGTCCCGCTCCCTGATGAGCAGGCGGGGGTTTGGGGGCAGTGCCTCTAGAGCTTGTAGACTGTAGAGGTCCTACGTCACTTTGGCAAAAATCAAATGAAAAATGGTGAAAAACCAAATGAAATTCTGTTAAATATGGTGAATTTGGCAATATATGGCAAAAAAATCGACTTTTCATGATATATCGCCGATTTTTTGGCGATATATGGGCGATTTTTGGAATAAGTCGTTTCGCTGGGGGGAGTCATGTTCCCCCCCAGCAAAATGACGATATATTGCCGTGTGTATTGCCGACACATTGAACATTGGGGATAAATTCCCTTGTAACAAGAGCCAATACCAGCCCCGTATCATTGTTAGTGTGCAGAAATTCTATGTGAGGAACAACCAACAACTTCTTTTGTGGCGTGGACAGCACCTCCTGCGCTTCATTGGTGCCCTTTTGGTTGGTCCTCAAGGACCTCTGTTGACACATTTCCGTTGGGTCATTGACTAGATGCAGGACAGTGTGAAGTCATTTAAACTTGAATGCACATTGGTTTTTCTTTCCCCTGACCATTTCATCATTATCGTAGATCTATGGTCGACCAAGTGAAAAATCAGTAAGATGCATAGGGACTACATCGCACCATATCTCTTCCTCATACTTGTGGAATTTAGAGGTTAAAAAACAACTCCGATTTACTTCCAAAGCATTCCCATTCAGCAAGGACACCCGATATGGTTGAGTGTGCTTCTCCACCTTCAAGTTGGCTTTCTTCGTAAAGGTGTTTGAGGTGATGTTGATGCTGCCCCCACTGTCAAGTATCACCAATGCAGTATTATCTCTAGACTTCATAGGGATGTAGAAGATACTCTTGCGCCTCCAGTCCTCTCCTTTGGTTTCAATGACCAAGATGCGACTTATTATATGAATGCCATAGACATCACTATGGTTGGTATCATCCTCATCATATGCAGCTCTGTCATTGTCACCATCGTCGATGGGGTATAGAAATAGATCCAGATCTTCTTCCTCTACTGTATTTTAAACTTCAGCAATAGCATTGATCTCTTGACAGTGCGGACAATATTTAGCATAATGTCTAACCTCTTGACAATGAAAACATTGTGTCTGGCTGCCACTGGTTATAGGATCCCTGCCCTTATCTTGTTGGGTAGGGACTGTGGGTCGACGAGGGATTGCTGTAGTAGGTTTTGGTGTTGGAAAGTTTCGCTTAACTTCCCTGGCTTGGTATCTCAACCTCTTGCTATTGGATGCCTCCTCAAAGCAGTCCCTAGCATATTCCACATCCACAACATCAATGGCCCAATTAATTTCAGACCATAAACCCAATCTGAAACGTGACAAGATTTGGATCTCTTTCTGATGTAATCCCAGAATTAGGGTTCACTTTCAGGACCTTGTATGCAAGTTGCAGCAGCCAATAGGAAGGTTTAGGGTTTCGGTTGGGGCTGGTAGTTTGTCTAGGGTTGCTGACTCGGTAGTTCAAGGATACTAATAAGGGTTTATTGAGGGTTAAGATATATCTGGGAAGTTGGGACTGAAGTAGATAAGTTTTAGAAAAAAAATCTGGAAACTCAAATTTTCTGCAACTTTCAATGAAGAAGATGACTTGCAGAAAAATCTCAGACTAGGGTTTAAGGGCTGGAATGGATTGAGGGCTTGGGGAATGTGATCCTAGGGCAGATGCGATTCTAGGGAAGGGAAAAGGGCTTCAAAAGGGACTAGGAAAGTAGGATTTACACAATAAGAGGTGCTGCTGCTTGCCCAGACGCAGGGAAGGGCAGGGGTAGCCTACGGTTGAAAGAGGAGGGTCTTTTGGTCTAGGGGATGGGGCTGGAATTGCAGGAAACTAAAGGGGGTTAACCTAAGAGAGTTTGCAATAGGTTGGGGGTGTGGAACTAGGCCAAACAAAGGAGGGAAGAGGCTGCTAGGGTGGCGGGCAGAGGGGAAGAGGGTTAGGGTTTGGGTGGGAATGTCTTACTTGAAGTTGAAGAACTGCAGATTGCTCTCTGTAGAATGATTGACTTGAAGATTGAAGATCTTGAGGTTGAAGAAACAACACTAAACCAGCTGCAGGTTCTCCTCCCAGATTCCCCACAAATTTACCAGTTTGTTTTCTCGAAACTTTTTTTCATTCAATCAACTGTAAAGAAAAACTTACACCAGAAAGGCTATCTATAGCCTGAACAAAAGACTTAGGTTCCTACTGGGTTACCCTGACTGCTTGGGCCCCACCACAACTTAAATTGGACTCTCACAAGGTATCTAATTGCTATGCAATCTCAGCCTTGATCACACTTAAGTTACCTAATACTAATTAGATAGCAAACAAATTGGACTCCAATAGGAAATAAAAGTTTCCTAATTTATGTTATCCTTAAAAGTAGGACTTCTTAATAGGAAACACTACTTTACAACTCTATGACTCTCTTCAAAATCAACTAAACTACTGGACTTTGGTCTTCAATATAACTCGGTCTAGGGGTTGGAATTGACCATTCTACCTCTGGGACAGATTTGGCATCCCTGGCACACAGTTGGGCTTGAGCCCCCTGTTTTTTTTTTTTTTTTTTTTGGGGGGGGGGGGGGGGGGGTTCCATCCTTGGATGCATCACTTTCTCTCTAATTCTTGTACGAGAAGAGAGGGAGTCAAATTGCTCTGTATATTCTACAAGTCTGCAACTGACAAGTCCCCTTGATGAAGAAAATTTAACTTGTCTTATAGTTGCAATTGAAAAGTGGATGACAATTACTTTTCCCTCAGCTCTTCCTTCATCTCCTCCCACGTGGTAGGAACTCTACCACGATCATCTAACTCATATTCATGAGTTCTCCACCATTCACATGCAGCTCTAACTAGCTTGGTATGTGCTAGTTTCATGCCTTCATCTTTCATGCCTCCTATGGTTCATACCAATTAAAATAGTCATCCAACGTTGTTAACCAATCATAGAAAACTTGAGGATCATGCTAACCCAAGTACTCCTTGAGTTCAAGCTTAACCTTTGAGAGTCACAAACATGCCTATTGAATGTGGGTTGTTCTCTAGTGAAATAACTCTGTAGGTGCTCTTTGAAGGTTGGTTGCATAATTGGAATCCTTTAGGGCCCTCTTCTTATATTCCTTCGAGTAAGAAAATTGGCTGTAGAGTGAGCTAGCTGCGATTCTTCGTCAAGTGGCGGATGGGGGGCGGCATGAGTAGAGGCAGCAACTCTAGCCTCCATTCCTAAGAGCCTCCCTTCCATTTGCTTTTGGTTCGCAATGATCTACTTGCTCAGTTGCTGAAACATCTCCATCATTGCTGCCATAAGATTGGTTGGATCAGATGTTCTAAAATTTTCACTCCTTGTCATGGCTTTGATGCCAAATAATGTAGTACTATATTTGAAGGATCAAAACAGTTGCCAATCAAAATCTTTCACAAGGAATAAACATCAGAATTGATAGATGAAATATGAAACTGAATTGAGGTGTGAAACAAGATTGAAACCTTATGTCACATTGAGAATAACATAACAACAGGGGTATAATATCTCTTCAATGTAGGGGCAGAGTTAGGACACATATTTGAGTTAGGCTACAGTATAAATCATCATCATCAGATGAGAAAGATACCCTGAGAGCTGATGCCAAGTAAATGGCAGATTTGAATAGTAACTGAAGTAGAAAATGGTCACTAAACTAGTCTTGTTAATAGACGAAGGCATTGAGGGGACAATATGAAGGAATTGACAAAACAATGATAGCAAGAAAGTAACACTCGGGCTTCACACTTTAAGGTGGATTGATTAGATCGGAAACCAATCTACCTTGATCAAGCACAAGGTTTCTCCATATAGAAGAAAGGCTAATAAAGCAACTCTGAATCCAAATGATGTGTGAGTGATCCACCCTCTTACATAAGCCCCTTTATATAGTCATTTTAAGTCATAAACATTAAATACAACATCCAACCACTAGCTAACACCCACCTAATAATGACTAAACCACTACCTAACTCTTGACAAAGGAAAATTCCTTTGACAATGAGTTTCTTATTTATAAAGTACAGCCCCTTTTATTGACTTTGATGAGTTTCTCAAGGACTAGACTTGGGCTTAGGTGTAGCCTATGAAAGTCATAACATGTGGGCTGACTTTAGCTCACGAAGACAATCCTAGCCCAAGAAAGCCATGGGTTGGTTTGGGTCATACCCTTTTGACCCAGTGGGCTTCTTTTTTCTAGCATTCAGCCCTGCGTCAAGTTCTAAGGAATTTGCAAGCCAAGAAACCGTTTGATGCAGCATTGCTTGAACAGGGCTGTAGCTTCAAGGGTATCTAAGGCTAGACTTGAATTCCATGCCCAAAATTAGGGTTTTGGTTAGGGCGTATGGGTGATTTATAACTTAAAACACATGGTTTCTCTAATTGGTTCTATGTTCTAATTGTTTTGGGTGTGGGTTTGATGGGTATGTTGATGGTTAACCTTGTTGAGTTGGGTCTTCCGTTGAGATGAGGTTAGATTAAGAAGGGATAGAAACTTAGGAAATGGGATAAACTTGAAATCTCTTCAAGTGTCAATGATTTTGGATGGGTGGATTGGGAGATAATGGTTTTCATGATCTTGGAAGGAAAATAAGGTGGTAATAACAAGGATGGCAGATATAGAGTTTGTGGTCTGTTAGGGCTGAAATTTGGATCAAAGGTCACTAGAGTTGGGGGGATGATGTATCTAAAATTTGGGACAAATCTAACAGTTAGATTGGCATAGATTGACCTTGAATTTTGGGTGTGTTGGGAACTCCAAATATTCAAGGAAAATATGAATATGATATATAGAAGAATGGTATTAGTAAGGGCCTGGGCTTCCATTAATATCTGGTGAGGACCTTAATGGAGCCTGGCTGGAGTTGGAATGCTGCTTTTGATGGTGGTTTAAGGCTGTCTCCCACGACCGCTGTAATGTACACGAGATTCTGGGCCAAAATAGGGCCTATATTGTTTTTCCAGAACCTGTGACCAGTACCAGAAGGGTATTTTGGTAATTTCACATTTTTTTCAGTTGAGTCCAACTAGGGTCTTATTGGGTCCAGTGCGTTTGTAGGACCCTAGATCTATTTTTTGTTTGTGAATTTGAGTCCATAATTGTCAAGTTACTAAAGTAGTCCTTGTTAGAGGGTAGGATTCCTAGGTTTTGGAGGAGTTGTCCTACTTCTTGCAAGGATCCCATATCTACTCTTAGAGTTTAGTTTGGATCTTCTAATGGAGATATGAAGGTTTTTTGTTTGAGTTAAAGTCATTAGTCTAGTAGGAGTTTTAGTTTGAGTTGTTTTGCAAGTTAGTCCTAGTGTGAGTCCCTTCAATAGGCTATAAATAAGCGTCCTATTATTGTAATAAATAAGTTTGAATAATTAATAAAATTGATTGAGTGTTGAAGGTAACCAATGGAGTCGTGGTTTCCCTAGAGGGGGCCTCCGGCAGCTTTAGGAAGAGAAGAATTTGTTGCAATTTCATATTTCCAGCCTCCATCTTCAATCACCAAGTACGTGAAGCCCCCACCCCAACTCCAGCCCCATTCCCTCTTCTCCTCTCTCATTCGCAGCCCTACCCTAACCCTCCCAACCCCATTCCCCCATTGTGGACTATTCCCCAGCCTTCCTTAAACCCTGTGGCAGCTATAGAACCCCTCCCCATCCCAACCCTAATCCCCTACCCTGCCCCAACCGTAGGCCACAACCCCTGCCCACCTTTCTTCTATTTTCTTCTTCTTTCCCCCAATTACAGCATGCAGCAACTTCTCGAATTTCCAGAAATCAAAACGCTAAAGTGCAGCAGCCTTCTTGTTGTAATTTAACTATATTCCGTTGACCTAAACCCCTCCCTTTTAGGTATTAGGACCCATTGACAGTCCTGTACCTTAAACCCTAAGAACCAGCCTGTTTCATACATCTAAACCCTAGAAACCTGCAATTCATCTTCCTACTAGGAAACCCTAACCCTAGAATTTTTCAAAACCCTAAAACCCTTCAACCCATTAGCCAGACTTCAAACCCTTTTAGGACTAACATCCACATCCCTCCTTGAATAGAAACCCTAACCTGGAGTTTTTCAAAACCCTGAAACCCTTCAACCCATTAGCCAGACTTCAAACCCTTTTAGTACTAACATCCACATCCCTCCTTGAATAGCCGACCTAACCCTAGTCTCCATAACCCCTGGAAACCCTAAAATTTAGGAACCCAAAGTTGAAGTTTCAAATCTGAGTTTAACGGAAAAGCATAGTTTGAAGTTTGATATTGCAAAATCCTAGACTCTTAGCCTGGACGAACCTAACCCTAGACCTTGTTCAGCTCTAGCACCTGTAAATCGGTCAAAAACTCTCAATGTAGGGCATTACAATCCCTAGAAAACTGCTGATTCTCAGGAAGAGAATCCTAGAGTGGACCTAGATCGAGGGCTTGCCTCAATCAATTAAATCCTAGATTTGAATATCAAATCACCATCTCACCTCACCTTCATTAAGATGATTGCTTGTTTAGATGGATCTGGTTCCAACCTCTCCACTACAGTTTGGACGGCATCTATTAAATCTTGCCTCATCCCAAGGTTGTCTTTGTAATGGTACTTGGGATTTAGATAGTATGCTTTATAAAAAAAGATAAATTAAGAAAGAATAGTCAATACTTAATAGGGTGATGATATAAATGAAATTGCTTCTTAGACTTAAAAAACTCACAAACTTATGTAGTGGATGCTGCAATATAGACTCCCATCTAATTTGGATGGTGTTGAAGATTTTCTTATTGCCTTATGGGTAGACTTAAATAACTTGTTGCTTCATCTTATTTACTGCAGCCCATATTTGTGGTAGAGTAGGTCTTCTCTGCTGATCTACCATCCTCAACACATGCACCACAAGCTCAAGCATCTTCACCATTATTCTCACATTCTTCCAAAAAGTGTCATCGAGTATGGTCAACCGTGCTCTTTTTCTTCTTACAGATGAAGAACCCTACCAGTTAAACCATTGCTCCGATGCAAACATGCTCTTAGGGTCAATGGTCCTACTCTCAAAGCTCTATAGTGCTATCCAATTGGTAGCAAATTTGGTTATGCCTGGCCTCATTGAGTCTCCCTAACACTTGTCCCTCCTCATCATTAATGCATAGGTGTGGTTATAGATGAATGTGCTAACTTGTCGGGCTTGCTCCATGGTTTGCTTCACAAGCTTGACCTTTCCTATGTCCTTAAGCATTAGGTCAATGCAATGAGCAGCATATGGAGTCCAAAAGAGCATATATGTCCTTCAAGGCATCAATATAAAGTCATAAAGTGTATATGTTATGTAATATATGTATTTAAAAATGAAAATTAGTACTAGAAGTAGAAGCATGTTTTGATACTTGGGGTTTTCCTACATCTTCAACCTAGCTTTCTTATATTTGGAGCAATTATCAATCACAGTTTAGATCACATTCTCCACTCCAACCTCCTTCACCACTTGTTTCAATAATTTGTAAATGTATTTTGCATCCTTCTTCTCATTGGATGCATCTACTAACTTGAGGAACAGTGTCCCCCCATCATAATTTAAAATGAAATTGATGATGGACTATCTAGTGGGACCAATCCAACCATCAACCATCAGCCACTCCATAATGAACCCACATAGGCTTTAAACCATTAATGTACTCATTCAAGTTTTCTTTATGCTTAGGCAAATAGACATTATGTATCTCATGTGGGGTGGGCCCTTGTTCACCACTCCGAGCTCTGCCTATCTCCTCAATCATATCCCTATAGTAGGCCTTTGGGCTGTATGTGCTGGAATACTATGGCACATAGCCCATTTGGAGGAAGCCATCCTCATTTTCTTCTTCACACTCCCCCACAAGTGCTTCAACTTTCTCTGCTTGCGCTTAGGCCTCCTAAATAGTGTCGAATCATTATGAAGAATCTCACGATCTGAATCTGTAGGATGTGTTGATGAAGCTCAACTCCTTCTTAGGGCCCGTGGGATAGGAATCTCCTTCCTCACACTTTGACTCCTCCTTATAGGGACTTAGGAGCTATATGTGCCTCCTACCTGCTGGCTCTCTAGAGGACCCATAACCCATAGCCCTCTATTGCCTCCTCATATCATCAACCCTCGCTTGCTCCCTACTCATCATCATCTCCCTCGTGATCTGTGTAGACTTTGGGTCGTACTCTCCTGGCTCATTCGGATCAAAATCCTGCTTTCTTGGCTCTGGAAGGTCATCTAGGCATGCATCCTCAAACTCCTCCCTTTGTGTTCTCTTGTCTTTCCTCTTTTGCTTTCCCCCAGCCAGTATGAGGCCATTGCCTTCTTGACCTTTGAGGGCACCCTTTGGTATCCTACTACATCCCTACTTCCCCTAGCTAGATGCGCCTTCAATCTAATGGCTCCACCTCCTCCTATTTGTTTCTTGCAATAATTACACTCACTCTTCTTCCTATCAGCTGTCAATGGTATCCCATGTTGCCAACCTACGTCTTACATCTTTGAAAGAGAGTGCCAGATACAAGCAATACACACTAAATATCTTACAAAGCTCCACAATATGCTCCCAAAATTACATATATGCTTCTAATAATAATCTCCTTTTTTTAAATATAAAACAAAGATTTAATTAGTATTTTTTTTAATATCTAAATAATTTAAAAAAATGTATAAGATACACACTAAGTATCTTAAAAAGCTCCACAACATGCTCCAAAAATTACATATATGCTTCCACTAATACTCTCCTATTTTTTACATTTAAAGAAAAAATTAATTAGTATTTTTTAATATTTAAATGTTTTTAAAATTATTTAAATATCTTTCAAATAATAAAAATAAATAATTAACAACAAAAATTTTGATTCAACACCATCACAGCAATATGATGTCTCACATACATTAATTTGAAGCTCATATATCTACTATACATATACATTTTTTTAGCAATATATATAATTTACAAAATAATTTTTAATAGCAGAAAAATAAAAAATACTAGGAAGAACCAAAAATTAATTTTGACACCACAAATTCATAGATCAACACTCTAGACATGCTTTAATTTGAAAGCAATCTAAGTTGATTTGAGCCATAAACAAAACAAAAATAAAAAATGGAGAACTTTGTTAACTTACCTTGTTTGATTTTCAAAAACCCAACAATGAAGGAGCAAGATTGGAGAAGGAATGCAAAGGATTTGCTAAGATGAGGTGAAATGGGGATAGAATGCAAGAGAAATGAGAAAAATTGAGGTTTAGGGTCGAAACTGGAAGGGGCGGTATTGCTCAAAACTGGCGGAACCTCTGTTATTTTCCAGGTTCTGCTCGAAATGGGTTATTTTTATAAGTTGGGATGTATGGTTTCGTAACAATACGAAATTTTGTGTCGTTTTGACAAAATTTTCGTACATTTCTATCAAAACAAACCACTTCGACAAAACAATTTCCATTTCGTTTTGATTTAAAAAGATGCAGGAAATTCGCTCAAAATTCCAAAAATTTCGAGCAAAATTTATTCCATGACAATAATACAATCGTTATAAGTTCAATATAAATCACAAGTTCATAACAGAAGTGTTGGGTATGGTTCAGGCTTCACATTCTATTTGACGATCTTCCCCTTGGGGAGGGTGGGGGGGGGGCAGCACTGCCGGGCCTATAGAGGCCTTGTACATCTTTGGGCCTCGGGATTTCCTTTGCAGCTTGGTTTGGCCCATAAGTAGCTGTTGTGGCTTAGGGAAGCTGTTGGCGAGAGGAGACAAAAAATGGGGCAAAAAATTAACTTGGAAAGCTGTTGCGAGTTGGGGGGGGGTGAGACAGGTCCAGATCTTGGCCTATCTGGCTCAAAATGAGGGATTTTAAACTAGTGGGTGGACCAAGATCTCAGTCGAGTTGTGGTAATTCGAGAGTCTTGCTAGAGATCTCGTCTCGAGATCTCAAGCAAGTTTTCGGGGAGATCTCACGAGATTTCATTCCTTGAGAATTAGTTTCCTTTTCAGATTAGGACTGTGTAACCCATTTGTCTTATGTTTACAGGACAGATTTGAAGACTGATGATTAAATTGTGGTTTGCAAAGGTTTTCTGTTTGTGTGGCTTCTCCATCTTAGCTGGTGAGTTACATCCAGTTGTCTTGGTGGGTAAGGGTAATATGTAAGAGAAGTCTTGGTGAGTCATATTCTAGTGCAAACCCTAACCTGGTGAGTCATATCCAGATTAGCTATCTTCTACATTTTCTTTCTTGCCCCTTTCAGTTTAATATTTGTATTTGGAGACCCTCACTCATAGGGATACTCCTACAACCCATACCATTAGAATCCTCCCCAATGTAGCCCACTGCCAATACACATTATCCCATTCATCCTCCAAAGGTACATATGAATCTACTATCCAAGATTAACCCCTTTCTTGAATTGTTGGATTGCCCAAGAAACCAAGTTTCAAACTTAGATCTACCTCACTCTTACCATTAGATTTGCCTTGACTTGGAGTCTCATCCCTCTATATCATCCCCTAAGTTTGATCCCCAAGTTTCAGGTCAATCAGACAACAAGAACCCTTTTTCTTGGTTACCTTATCAATCTGGAAATTCACTCCATTAAAAAAAATTCCCCTAAGGTCCTGTGGTGTTAAAGAAATCAGCTTTTATCTGACCTGTTGGCTTCATAGTCAATAGGATTCTCTTATTTCACATTGCAGTATCCCATAATTCATGGGTTGGCCTGGTGAACCTAAAACCCCATTCTTAACCCTGTAAAAGCTTGGTGTCTCACACATCAACCATCAAGGAGCCAGAAGCCTAATACTACTGATGTAGAACCTGAGTGGAACTCAACAAGCATCAATTGGGTCAACTGGATTAGGTCAAATCAGCGTAACTGGTCTCTAGAAAGGCCAAAAAGAGGCTGAACACATGTAGATTTTGACTGCAATTTTTTTGAGAAATGACAACTTTATTAAATTTTATTTTCTAGTTTAGTATCTTTCTAGTTTATTTATATACTATTACAGAGAATCAATTCGGTTTAATGCTGGGAATATCTACAATGGGAGCTATTTACCTTATTAGGATACTTATGGAAAGGTATAGAGAGTGTATGAAAGATCTTCATATGGTCTAAATGCTTATGATAGAGTTCCTAGAGCATTAATTTGCAATTACTATAGAAAATAAATGTTGCAATTAAATACGTGGACATATTCAAAGATATGAATGATGGTTCAGTGATAAGTGTATAAACGGTGGGGGGACAAAGGTAGTGAATTCCCAATTTAAGTTGGGCTACATCGAGGATCAACTTTAAGTTCATATTGACTTGCACTTATAATGGATGATTTGACCAAAGATGTTCAAGATGAGGCTCCTTTGGAATCAAAGGCTTTAAACTAAGTATTATGAAGACAAAATATTTAGTGCGTAACTCTTGTTGTGATTGGACAAAATAATGAGGTGGTGAAACTTGATGAGAAGGAGATTCCACGTAGCGTTTATTTTAGGTACCTTGGCTGAATCAAAAATTAAAAAGGTGATATAGTGGATGATGTTTCTAAAATATTAAAATAGGGTGGATGAATGGTGAGGTGCGTCCGAGGTCTTGTGTGATCAACTTATTCCTTTATCAAAAGAAAATTCTACAAGACTGTTGTATGACCAGATATGATGTATTGTTCATAGTGTTGGGCTGTTAAGAAGCATCATATCGATAAACTCAGTGTAGCAGAAATGAGATGCTGAGATGGATGAGTGGCAAAACTAGGAAGGATAAGATAAAGAATGATCATGTTTGAGCTGATCTAGGAGTAGCTCTGATAAATGATGAGTTACGAGAAAGTTGATTGAGGTGGCACAACCAAGTTAACTGAAGGTTTAAATGCCCATGCACGGAGAAGTGATTTAAAACAAATTGAAGGAAGTAGAAGAACTAGGGGCAGACCTAAGCTTACCTTAAGAGAAGTGGTGAGAAAGGATATGCGTAGTTTAGGCCTTGTATCTAGTATGGCCTCGAATATAGTTGATTGGAAGGCATGAATCCAGCAGCCTACCCCATTTAGTTGGGACAAAGGCTTATTGGTTCTTGTTGACTGTTGTTGTATCTTTCTAGTTTTTCTGAAGTTTCTACTTCTAGAGCTGAAAATCAGTCTATTTCTCAGCATTTCTACTTTATTTTCTTTAGTATTAGTACTTTCTGATTCCATGTAACTTGCTATGCACGCATTAGACCTCTGCATAAGCATGTACTGGGCTTGTTCTCAGCCCCTAGGATTTTAATGAACCAATTTTTGAGTTTTTGCTTTGGGTTTATTCTCTTGTCTCTTCCATGAATAGTTAGAAGGGCTAGGACCTTGCCGTGAGAGCTTAACACCCAGGGTCTAGAGATTGAAGAATCTTGCTATTGATCACGACATCCAACGGGTTGTTTACAATGTAGAGCATTTGTTTACTTGTTTTTCTTCCTAAAGACATGTTATCTGTATTAAATTCATGTTTGTTACTCATGACCTTGTTATGCCTCTGATTTTGTGAGTTCTGCATGTGAATTATTTGCCAGCTTGGGGTCTCAGATGAGAATTCATTTGGAATTCTTTTATCTTGCTGTGAACTGTGAAGATTATATTGTAGTTGAAAATCCACTTAGTGATATTCTGCAAATACACATTAAGAATCTCTCATCTGTATTGGGCAGTGATTTGAGAAAATCCTGTCTCAATGTGTCTGCATTTTTCTGCATTTGGATAGGTTCTGTGGTTTCTGACTTTTGAGTCTTTTTGCTTTCTTTTTTCTGATGACAGAGCCATTATCTTAGACCATGGGAACCCATCCGTAAAGAATCAGATGAAGATGTTACCTGCAGCAACAGTTGACAGTAAGTTTATTTTAATTTATTTTCCTCTGGAATTGGCCCTGTTTCTTTATTGCTGACCTCAAATTCATATCTTCACTTTTCATACTAATAGACCATAGCAGTAGAGGTGAAGTGGGTAGAGAAAAGCATAAGAATGATGTACTTGAGGTCAAAGGAGTTGGAGATAGAATTATATCCCTTAAACTTGTATTGGAAACATGCTGTCAATGTTGTATGCACCTATGCATCCCAAGTCGGATTGCATGAAAGTAGCAAGTTACAATTCTATTAGCACATGGATGAATTGGTGCAAGGCTTAGGATAGGAGATAAGACATTGGGAGGGGGAATGGCATGCTGGGTAAGATTGTAGAGGCTACGAAGATGTACATGGAGGATATGGATTTGGAAAAAGGAATGAGGAGGGTGGTGTATCACTATTAAACTTTGGATTAGCTTACGATCTTTCCATTGTGAAACCCTCCTTCGAGAAGAAAGAGGAACAGCTAGTTACATATAAGAGCTGTCATTACTCCAGACAAATTAGTACTAGGTTATCCCTGAGGAGAGCCTAACCACTGAAACATATCCTTATAAAGTGTTGGAAATTGTAAGGAAGCCATTGGTGCCAATTTTACTTATAAAATAGTCGTAATCAGTGCACTTCATCTCCCCTACTGACCCTGAAAGTGAATTTCTTTTAGAAGTCATCTTAGGCTACCCGTGACTGGGCCAGTAAGGCACCTGTGGGTGTAGCTTTCTTGATCCACTATCAGACTTGAAAGAAGTGTTCTTTACATACAGAAGAGGACCCCAGGTTGGAGTCCCTCCCACGGTTAAATTGGCCAAACAGGGAAAGCATGACTACGAGGGAGACACCTTTTGATTGGCATCCACAAATATCGGCTCGATGAGGGTGATGATCTAGTGTTTATTACAATCAGTTGTGTAGATCTTTTGATTGTTTGTATTAAACTATGTCTCTTCAAATTGGAATCTGATCATGGATTTCACTTTCACAATTCAAATTGGACCATGGTGAAGTCCGTATCTGCAACTTTGATCAAACAGTAAACCTCCATGTGATCATGACTCTTGTCTCCACCTTTTCTGTCACCACTGTTCAGTCCTCTAACGTTACTAGCATGCTGGACACTTTATCAGAAGTGCATTTGGCATATCTAGAATATGTCAGTTTTTTTTAAATTGAAGTCCTCGAGATCCCAGTTGAAATCTCAACAAGCCATTATCAAAGATATTCTTAAGCCATTTTACAAGAGAATTAAGTTCAGGGTGAAGATCATTAAGATGTAAGGACTTCAGCTCAGATACTACTTGATGTGGATTTAGGATCCCGAAACCTTTCTCAGGTCTTTTATGGGCCCACTTTAATAATAGATAGCTCAATCTTAAGGTGCAACAGGAGAATTGCAAATAATGGGAATTTTCAAGGGTTTATTGGGTAAGTGGAGAGAAGAGGGATATGATAGGGATTATTATTTATTATGTAGGAACGAACTTGGAAACCAAATATTAAGTATGGGACATATGGGAATAAAACCAGATAGAAGAGGTGTACTGGAGGACATTACATTAATTTCGAAGAGCAAGATAATTGTGCGGGAGCAGGGTTTATATTAGTAACAATAAAAAAGAAAGAAGTTGATAACTAAAAGACCAACAAAAAAGACAAAAATGTTGGGAAAGTGAACCTTCCGCCATTAAATTCATTAAAACCAGTGTAGGTGGTTGCTTTAATTCCAAGTGAAATTCCACATTTCTTAGGCCTGAAAATGTTCTGTAGCTGTAAACAAAAATTGCTAAGTCAATGGTCGCTCAATTTAGACCATCAGACATCTGAAGCATAATTGAAGAACTGTTGTCTCTATAACTCAGATCTGGCAGTACAGAACCAGACCAGGTATGAATCTAAATAGGTTCTCCTAATCTTGATGGAAAGACTACCAAAAACCCAACAGATCCAATTGATTACTCGCAACAATGATGGTTCACTTCCTTTCGGTTCCCTAGGAAGATAGATGCAGAATATAAGAAATAACAGTAAAGAGAAAGAACAAAAGAAGACAGGCTCACATGAGCAGTCTAATTACGAAGCCAGTTTCGATATCTCAGTTTTGAGGTTTGCATCCTCGAAACCAAGACGGTGTCAAAATTTCAGCCATCTCAGCCGAAATCAGGTTATTTCTGCAGTAAATTTTGAAGGTTTTGACACTATTAGCCTAAGTGCTAGGTGGCCTGGTCGATCTACTTACCTTGTTTTGGATTGCTTCTGATTCTCGATAGTGAATCTTCCTTGTAAAAGACTACATGCCTTCCATCACCATGTAAAAAACACCTCTCTAGCTCTTCCATTTTGGATCCCCCATGATAATCTGTCATTCAAGAAGAGTCTTTCTTTCAGATTTACTCCCTTGGGAGAAGCACCGTTGAGTGAAGATTTACCCAGAAAAATATGTTGAAAGTAGGTTGAGAATAAGTAAGGCTTCAGAACTAGTCTAAATTTTCAAACCTTGGGGGTGAAGTAGGGAAAGATCCTTCTGTAAATCTCCATGCCAACTGCTCTGTGCTGAAACCATGGGCGGGAACCAATGTCGAAGCGGAGACTTCAAAAAAATCTCATCGAAATAAACGCTGAAAAAGATGTTATTTTGACCAACATGGGTCGATATGGTCTATCTAGGTTGAAATTTCAGCCGAGATGGACCAAGATATGGTGTTACATATTGAGTTGGCATGTTTCATCTCATTTTTCTCAAAAGGGCCGAAATTATAGCTAAATTTTGCCTAGTCTCGATTGAAATTTGTCAGTGCCATAAAGGGATTCAACCAATCAAACTAATTTAAAATCTTTCATTGATTACAAACAGGAAAGAAAGAAAAATTCAATTCTCAGCTAATAAATCCCTAATAAATAATGTAAATGTCTTACTGAACCCAAAGGCCCAATTGGACCAGATTCTTAACATGGAAACCCAGATGGTTTTGGATCCATCAATGCAGTGCATCGGCATTAATTCCTTTTCTCACCGTCAAATCAACCGTGGCATGAACTTCGGGTTTCATTAAAGTTTAATGTTAGTTGAGATCAAGGATCAAGATCTTGGTTTTGAGGCTAGTCTCGATCAGCTGGAAACTGAGATTTAGCCAAGATGGTTGAAACAATGTCAAACTAGGGTTTTTTTTTTTTTTTTTTTTTTTTTGGGGGGGGGTTAAAACTCAGCATGTTATGGTCTGGATGAAACCATCAAAACTGGACGGAACCACTGAAACTTACCAAAACTGCAGAAATTGGGTTTGTTGAAATTGGTTAAACTTGATCCTAACTTGGCATTTATTGGTCGAAACTACTGAAAATTTTGAAATATTGGTTTGAACTATCGAAATTTCCGAAATATTTGTCAAAACGTATTGAAACCTAGGACTTTTAAACACTAACCTATGGTTTCATCTCGTTTTCTTGGGAAAGTGAGATTTAACCAGAACATGGGGCCATCCCTGTTGGGATATGAGCTGTTTTTGGGATGCCATGTCACATATGCTTGATGGTAAGTTTGCAAACTAGTTATCAGTGCTAAAACTTCAGCCAGTTTATAGAATCAACTCCTTTTTTGCTAGAAACAATTATTGGAATCTTAAATAAAAAAGGTGATATAGCGGATGATGTTTCGGAGAGGTGTATCCGGGGTCCTGTGTGATGTACGTATTCCTTTAAAGCTCAAAGGAAAATTTGTGTGGGGTTGTCGCACGACCAGCTATGCTGTATGGTGCAAAGTGGTGGGTTGTTATAAAGCATCATTTAGATAAATTCAGTACAGTAGAAATGAGGATGCTTTGATGGATGAGTGCAAAACTAGGAAGGATAAGGGAAGGAATGATTATATTGGAACTGGTCTAGGAGTAGCACCAATAAATGATAAGCTACAAGAAAATCAATTGAGGTGGCAAGGCCATGTTCAACAAAGGCCTTTAAATTCCCCTGTGTGGAGAAGTGATTTAATCCAGATGGAAGGAATTAAAAGAGTTAGGGGCAGACCTAAGATAACTTTAAGGTAGGTGGTGGGGAAAAACATCATATGTTAGGCCTTGTATCTCGTGTGACCTCAAATAGAGCTGATTGGAAGGTAGGGGTCCATGTAGCTGACCCCATTTAGTTGGGAAAAGACTTCTTGTTGTTGATGATGATGGTAATTTTGTTTCTCTTGATAAGTAAAAGAAGTGTCATGCCTGAATCAAATTGGTTTCTATTGGAATTTGAATCTACTAATTTCAGCACCACTCATAAATCAATGCGTATAGCAGCTGAAGTCCATTTGTGTTATGCACTTTTGGATTTGCTGTAACTTCTTTTTTGTGTGTTTTTCCCGTTGTGACAATCTTCAAGTGTATCTTTTGTCAAACATAAATACTCATATTGTCTGCTTTTCCCTTTAGTTTGTTTTTCAGAACAATATACTTGATATATATAGATTCTTCCATAGATAGTGAAAAGCATGATGTGCATTGGAAGAATACTTATAGGATTCCTGGTGCATCTTCTGTTTGCTTTTGTAATGTTCAACTCTTCCTCCAAATGATACATATGCGTGAAGAAGCCACCTCTTTGAGTTTTATTTCTTTATGCAACATATCTTCCACTTTTTCTTTCCAGTGAACCCAGGGAAGGTTCCACCATTCAAGCAAAAAAAGGAGCCTCCATTTAAAAAGCGGAAGGTTGAACCAACTCAAGGTAATGTAAAACTGTTTGAAATTTACTTGATTAGCTACTATAATTAGGTTTATGTTAACAAAAGTAAACACTTGTTTCAATTAACAAAAGTGGAGTGTTTGGAGTTTGAGTTTACAAACTAGTCAAAACAGTGGCTGTTACTCATTTTTTACGGTTTTGTCCCTTTCTCCTCTTCTTCCTCCTTTTGATGGTTTTGCTCCTCTTCTTCCTCCGATTAAAATGGTGGGTGCTCTTTTTCCTAGCTAGTGATTTCCATATTCCTGATGGCTCTTCGAGTTTGTTACATTTTAGGAGTTGGTCTGCCGTCTCACCTGAAAAAATAACAATCTCTTCTGTTACAGAGGGGAACAACTCAAGGTTTGTGTTTTTAGAGGTTTCCTGTTTTAATTCCTTGACGCCTTGAATCAACATTGCTAACACCCCAAAAAGAAAAGAAAAAGAAAAAAAAATTCATGCATTTCTTTCTTCCTTGTTGACCACAATGATAGAGACAATGCAACAAATCCAGACCTGGAAAGGAGAAGGGCCGGTGGTTGGCATTTGGGTTCATTCAAGCTCAGTACAGAAAAAGAGCGAAATGAAGCGAGAAGCTGTGAGGCAGGGAAAAGAGTCGAGTCAATCAGGCTTGACAACCGGGAGAAGCAAAAAGAAATCAGGATTTTGGCCAGAAAAGAAGCAAGGCTCACTGAACTGAAACTGAGAAAATCCTAAGCTAGAACTGTAGATTTACAATCTGACTTCTTCGATGTTGAAACCAAACCTAAAAAAATCAACGACTAATGGGGCTGAGGAGGGAACAGCTGTGGAGGCTAAGGTTGTCAGTTTTGGGAAAAAAGGGCCAGGGCAAGAGGTTGTTATGGTGGGCTTGAAGGAAGACAGAGGAGTAGAGGTACGGAATGGTACGGAATGGTGCAGTGGATTGCAATGGATAGGAGGAGGAAGAAGATGAGGAGGTTAGGGAATTGGGTTGAGTAGCAGGGACCAGTGGCTGGAGAATGGTTGAAGGGTAAAATTGTCCAAACAAATTCTTAGATGAGCAGTGGGCAGTGTTTTAACTAGTTTTGTAAACCCAGTCTCACAATGCTTTATTTTTGTTAATTGACACAATGAGTGACTACTTCTGTAAACATAAACCTAATTGTAGCTGATCAAGTAATTTTTTGTTGTTTCAGTGTAGCTGATATGCTTGTTCATGCGGGAAAAAAAAATTAATTTAAAAATTCAATCTACAATAACTGAAAGTTCTGTTGATTTCTTAGAACTTACTTGCTTTGGCTCCCTTTCTAACATTTAATTTGTTGCTTCAGTTGGTCCTCTTAAGTCTTCTTTTAAACAGGGACGGCCTTCAACAACTATTTCTAAGAGCAGACTGTCAGTTTCACCCCTTCCATCTCCACCTGAGCAATTGGGTCCTTCGGCTTCTCCTTTTGGAACTGGAAATATTACACATGGTTATACATGTGGACAGGAAGCTATTGCGCCCCAAATGGTGGCAAAAGATGATATTGCCAGCTCTGAGAAAGAACTGCCCATCAAGTCTGCTTATGGAGCTGCACAGGAGGTTTCAGCACAAAAAGTGGGTGTAGGAACTGCACCAATGGATTTGCAGAGTCATTTGATCATGCTACTTATGGAGAACCCCAAGGGAATGAATTTAAAGGTCAGAACCAACATATTTTGGAACCACTAGAATATCTTTTTCTTGAGCCAATTTTGCTTTTGGTTCTCATCAAAGAATCTCTGCCGGTGCTGAAGCAAATTATCTCACAAAATCAAAAGAAAAATGGAAGAAACCATGACATTGCAAATTACCTTTCCAGGCTCGAAGTATTTTCTTAAACTGTAGTCTTGGTTTCAGGTTTTGGTTGCTGGTTTTGAGGCCGGACCAAATCAGCTCTACAGCTTTGTAGAAAATCTATGTTAGCCTACTAAAGGATAGTGGAACCCCGATATTGTAGGTTGTATGATACTGAGACACAAATTCAGCTCTATTAGAATACATAATTCAATTAAGACAACTAAAATATGCTTTAAGAATGAAGAAACATAAAATTGTAAACCACTAAATGATTATTCATGGTTCATTCCAAATATATAGAAGTGGTCTGGCCGAATCACAAAAAAGTAGTGTTTCTGAAATTTATCCCCCCATCCTGTTAGAAAAATGAAAAAGGTTTCTAGGAAATTCTTTCTTTGGAGTCAAAACTGGCAAATGAGTATCGAATCTTGAATCATGGTTCAAGTTTTATGGGAACTGTGTATTTTCAGTTGAAGCCATGCATTTTATATGGACTGGACTGAAGCAATACTGAAATACAAAACATGATCAGAATTTTGCTGAAATTATCAACAAACAAAACGTTGCAATGCTTCAGTACTACAGGCTGTTTCGTTACGAAAGCCTGTGAAGCCAAAATTTCTTGTTAGTTAAGCAAATCTCCGAAATGTTTTACCATACTCCCTAGTACCCCTATGTTTCCTCTTATATAGGGGTACATTTAACTGGTTTTCTGCACCTTTTTTTATGACTTCACTTTGTTAAAAGTATCATCATTTGTTTATTTTAATGAGTGTCCACTGATTTATTCATTGCTTTATTCATAGGTCCATAAGATATTATGTGCTATTTTATTCCTGTATTCTTTTTAGAGTGTCAACATGTGAAACATGTGATAAACCACTAACAAGTTGGCGGAATGCTTATGTGAAAATGTTCTGCCTTTGCAACTTGACATGCTGCACAGTGTACATTTCAGATTGGTAGCACATAAATATTACTGAGGTGATCATTGCATTAAATATTAATTTTTTTTTTTTTACTTTCCTACTAGCCCTTATCGAAAGTATTCCGGCGATCTCTGTCCTGTTGTGCTTTGAAAATTTTTGAATTTTCACATCTACTGTTAAATCTGGCCTTGTCATGAGAACTTTTTGTTTTATGTGTCTAATGCTCATATAGGCCTTGGAGAAAACGGTTGGAGACACAATACCCAACAGTTCGAGAAAGATTGAGCCAATTTTAAGAAAGGCAAGTAAGGAGACATTGATGCTGCTGCAACAAATCAAAATAGTTCTTATTTTCTGTTTCTGTTTCTTTTTCTTGGGCAACAGATTGCAACTTATCAACCGTCAGGAAGGTATATCTTGAAACCACAAGCGGAATTGGATAGCCTCAACAAACTTCTACCTGAAAGTAGCAGGTACTTTTTTCTTTTTTTTTTTTTTTTTTTTTTTTTTTTTTTTTTTGGGGGTGGGGGGGGGGAGGTTCTCTTTGGTCGCATACTTTCCAGTTTCATATTGGGGGTGGCTAATTGTGCTTATGTCATATGAAAATGACTAACTGTACACGTATGAGATTCTGCTTTTTTATCCAGCTTTTTCTCTTTGAATGGCCTTAAAGGTCATTATAGGAGAACCACAGAAAAATTAATGAGTAAAATCATGTATTTACAATATTCGTGAAAGTTGAATTCTGATGCAAATCTAGTGTCTAACGTTAAGCTTGTTGAGGAGCCACTATGCATTACGGAAGGACGTGGCATGTATTTGTCAACCGTTTTTCATACAGAATAACTGATATGCTTGATGCTTCATGAGATGGCCTACAGATTGGTGAACCAGGCCTTGGTTCATGGTAGATTAGTCAGTGGAGTAGATATCTCAGCCCTCGAACAACAGTCATGGTAGACTAATCAGTGGACTAGATATCTCAGCCCTCGAACAACAGTCATGGTAGACTAATCAGTGGACTAGATATCTCAGCCCTCCACCCCCTCCCCCCCCCCCAAAAAAAAAAAGGGGGGGGGGAAGAAGAGAGGAAAAAATGATTGTTAGATATATGTTTTCATAGTGGCTTTGCCTGTGGATTTAGTTAAATGATGCCATTTCCAGCTGAAAAAAGAAAATAAGGAAAAAGTGATGCACCTGATTGTTGTTTAAGCTTCTGAAATTTGATCAATCATATGAAATGTTCAGTATCTGTTCTCTATTCATCATATCTCTTTGGTTTTAATTTGCATTAGCTTTCCTTCTAATGATTTCTGCAGCTCACCTGAATGCATCCGTGGTCAAACCCCTGCTCCAGAGCAAACATTCCCAGAGGAAACTACAGCTGCAGAATTTGAGAAGCCAGGCCAGCTGAGTTCAAAACTATCAGAAGAATCAAATGAAGTGAAGACTGATGTTCAAAAAAGTTCTCCTGATACCTTTGGTGATAAGAAACTTTCTGACAATAGTGAAGGGCAGGCAGGTAGCTCCAGCGACAGTGGGAGTGACAGTGAAAGTGAAAGTGAAAGCAGTGACAGTGGAAGTGACAGCGGAAGCCAGAGTAGAAGTGTAAGTAAAAGCAGAAGTCCTGGTGGAACAGGAAGTGGGAGCAGCAGTGATAGTGAAAGTGATGGTTCGTCTAGCAGCAAGGAGGGATCTGATGTGGATGTTGATATTATGACAAGTGATGATGAAAAAGAAACTGAGCAAAAGTTGCGGCCGCCGGAGTCGAAGATCTCTGATTCTCCCACCCTTTGGAAAACTGACCCTGTAACTGTGCAAAGTGAGGTTGATGAAGACAAACAGAATGCACCAGATACAGGTGCAATTGGTGAGGACCTGGGATCTGATGGTCATGAAAATGAGATGGTTGATATGACTGACTTGGAACCTAAGAAAGGGGAGTTACAATCTTCAGAGACTATTACCTTTTCACCAGATCATAGTAAGAAACGAAAGGTCCAACAGGTGTCCCACCCTGGAAAAATTGCTAATGAAATGCAAGATATAGTGAATGATGTGATAGGGCATGAAGAGTCTAATAGTTTCGAGAGAGTAGCCAAATCCAAGTCAAAAAGGGACTCTGGTGTAAAGCACTTTCAGGTGAAACATGAAAGTGCTAAAAGATCAAAAGAAGGAACACCATCTCAATCATCAGCTGTGAGGAGAAGGGATACTGTGTTCTCTGACATTCCTCGTCATTTATCTCCTGATAGGTTGAACCAGGATTCCTATGAGGACAATGGAATACAGATGACTGATAGAGTTGGTAAGGATGGGAATGCAGATACTGGTTCACAGAAAGCACACAACATGGTGATACCTGGGAGATCTTTCCATGATGCTCACCGGCCAGGTCAAAGTTCTCTAGATATCAGTGCACGGGGAAGAACTCCAGATAGGACAGATAGATCCAACAAATGTACAGGAAACGTTGGCCGCGGCTTTAAATTATCTGAAAAGAATTCTTTTGTCCCTGATGAATCAAATGGATCTGCTTCCAGAAGCATGCACGCACATGAAAAGGGTTCCATGCCTAGAGACAAATTGCATAGAGAAAAACTTGATGATGATAGTTTTGCTTATGAGAAATTAATGAACAGAACTGTCCGGGAAAGTGTTAATGGGGACAGATCATCATTGTTGTCCAATGTGCAGAGCAAGAACCATGCTGACCAAGTGGGGAAGTCCAAGGATGCAGCCCATATTATGCACCCAGACATGGGGACTCTCCCTATGCATAACAAGAGGACTGATGTTGAAAAATCACCATTCATCAATGGAAGAGGAGCTTCACTGAGAAGGGAGCTTTCAGATTTAGAGTTGGGGGAACTTCGTGAGCCCATGCCTGGGGAGGAAACACATTTGGTCAAGAAGCAGTTCGAAAGAAAAAATTCATTTAAACTGTCTGAGAGTAAACCAAGTGCTTCAGATGGTTGGAATTCAGATTTGAGTAAAGGAAGAACCATGGCAAATGCAAGTCAGGACTCGAGAAAGCAGCCATCCCCACTTAACCCAAGAATTGCGTTTTCAAGTAGCAAAGAAGCCCCACTTAAGAAAAGGGCCTCAGAAGATGATGCTGAAGATTCTAGAAAACCTCAGCAGAAGGCTGCACTTTCTCAGCCTCAGCAGTTGTCTGGAGTAGATCGTGCAGACAATGAAGGTGGGCCTCAATCTAACAAATTCATGGATATTAGTGGGAAATCTAGGAAGAATGAGGCCTACGCAAGCAAGGATGTTGGTCCAGAAGACTATGGAAGCACTCATAAAAAGGCACCTACAAGTGCACCCCAACAGCTTGAGCCTAAACACACTGGACAAGCAGTGGCTAACTACACAATCAAAGAAAGTAAATCCTATAAGTCTAATTCAGTGGCAGATGTAAGTGATAAAAGGAATGGTTCCTTTTGGATGGAAAGCAATAGCACCAAGCGTAAAAGGGAATCTTCTTCAGATGAAGATAGTTGTTCTTATTCCAAGTATGACAAAAATGAGCCCGAGTTCAAAGGACCAATAAAAGATTTCTCACAGTAAGTGTCTTATGTTAATTGAAATACATCTAGAACAGTTCAAAGATTAATGATCATGTATCGTATATGCTCCGTACAGATATAAGGAATACGTCCAAGAATACCATGAGAAATATGAAAGTTACTGCTCTTTAAACAAGATCCTGGAGACTTACAGGTACCGGGATGACCGCTTGCCCATATTTACGGCTTCTGTTTTATGAATATCTTTTAGTTTTGTTTCTCTTTATGTCTCATGATTGGTGGGACATACTTTTTATATACTTTATCTCTTAATGCATCAATATTTTTGACACTTTATAAATAGAAATTGACCAGTTAAAAATGAATTTCTGTTTTTTTTTTTTTGGTAGGAATGACTTCGATAAACTTGGATGTGACCTTGCTGTTGCAAAAAGCCGGGATATGGAGGAATATCATAACATTTTGGAGCAGTTGAAGGAAATGTATCGCCACTGTGAAACAGTACGCTGCTATGCCGTTGCATTTGCTATTTATTAGGATGTGGTTTGCATCTTTCTAGGACTATGAGAGGCTTCTATGTGCAAGTTTCACCTGTCACTCTTATTGACCAGATTTCTGCTTAATAATGTCAAATTTCAATTTCCATGGCTTACATATTGTTCATTCATTTGTATTCAGTAGAAAGCTTGTTAGATTAGGGACAGCAACAAACTAGATTTATTTGCTGAACTTGCTGTGTGTCAAATCCAATTCCTTATGCCTGAAGCTACAGATTTGCAAGACTTAGAGACAGCAGGAAGCAAGATTAGCTTGCGTTTGAGGGTACAGCCAAGTATAACAGGAAAAATCATCAACAAAACAACAGAAGAGTTGAAAATCTTAAATCTTCAAAGAACTAGAAAATATATTGTAATAAAAAGGAGAAACGGAGTGGTTCCTACAGATCATAGCAAATTTTGTAAATGTGAAGTCTGATTATTTCAAAGCCCAAGTTACAAAATTAATTTTTCATTTTTCGCAACTGATTACTGTCAAAATCCTTATCACCTTAATAAACTACCTTAATAATCCATTCCGGGGCTAAATGTTTTGGTGTAGTAAAATGGGGATGTCCCAAGCACTGATTCCTAGTATCTTGGGTAGCAGATCTAAACCAGGTTGAGAAATACACTCCATCTGGCTCTCTGACCATGTATAAGTCACCCTGGCAAGCTCCTATCACTTAAATCTGTTTTTCTATCCATTATCAAACTGTGAAACAACTCGACTGTCTTATCTTCACCATCCAATCCAGAATGCTAATATACCTTAGATTGAAAAGGTGGGCCTCAGGAAAAGTGCTAAAACTCGAGAACAGTATCAGCAACATGATAAAAGTGTATTTGACATGGCAATAGTGGAGATTGCGCTTGATATGGACGATTGCTTCACGAAACTTCCAATAAGAATCGAAACCAAGACATTCAACCACGTGTCAAACTCAGAGCAATAATCAGCACCAACAATAAAACCAGAACCCAATGACCATCAATGGTCCATCTAACACAGCGAGCTGCTCATCAAGGAAGAAAGTAAAGGAGGAACCAACCGATGAACATGCTGAATCAGATTCCTGGAATCGCCGCCTTCTTTAGAACCAATCAAGAAGAAATATGATCCCTTATGAGAGTCGACCAACGAATGGGTAAATCCTTCATGAATCCATTACAAAACCTACCAAAATCTGGCTGAAATAACTGGATAGCCTGATCATCAAAGTTCATATCTCCTTGACCTGGGTCTTCACCTGTGTGAATGAAACCATTCAGATTCAAATGGTTTTCCCTACCTCCAATGCTTGATCCTGCAGGTGAGCATGACTTGGAAGATTATTTCTTCCTCCAAGCCAGAAAAGAACTAATACCCATAAATAAATAAATAAATAATTAAACTCTGAATAACCAAAGAAATTTGACAGAAATTGAAAATAAAAATATAGCCACCATATGACTCTATGAGATGGAATGAACAGGTATCAGCTATGATGCAGTTATAAATTCATCAATCTCATCAGAACCCCAGTTCTTCTTCTTATATGAACTTGGCTTTCACCACAAACAAGAGAACTTTGAGATGAACGTCAAATCGGCAATGTTTATGACTTTGATACCATGTAAGCAATCCCAAAATTTGTAACCAATAGCAATAGAAAGAAGAAAGAGAACAATTGGAGAATAGGCATGGCAATAGATTCTGTATTTTCTATCATAGCAAGCCAACACATATATTTATAACAAACCAAAATAGAAGTACACCAGAAATTTAACTCCTAATTCTCATCTAATTAAGCATAAAGTTTAACAAGAAAATCACTTAGACCATGACACTGTTAATTAAAGACCTAAAGCAGCAAGAGAAGCATGAGAGGAACTTTTGGTTTTTCTGTGGTTTAGAGTCTTAGCTACATAAGAACTGTGGAATCAATTGTCTGGTTGTCAATCAGAAGCCAAGAGGTTCTACTCAAACTTCCCTTCTAGTTGGTTGAAGTTTACTTCCTCCTTCAAAGGATCTCCATTGGGTTTAAGCAACTGTAACTACCACTTGAGTTCAATTTGAAATTTTCACCTTCTCTCCCCTAATCTTCAAGTGTAATACAAGTAATGTGTTTTTTGAGAAGATTTAGCCTAACCTAATCCAACCATGGGCTCTTCATCCCCTTGGGACCATACCATCCCCATAATCTTCCTAGCAAATCATTCAAACCCATAATCTTCATAGCAAATCATTCAAATCTGGTTGTAATCTGACCAGCCAAAACACCACAATGGATTTTTCCCTTACCACTTGTTATGTGCCTAATGAAGATCGCTCTAGTGTATGGATGCTAGATTGGGCCAGCTTAGTATGGGGTAGGTTAAAGGGCTAGACTGACCTTTTTCCATCAGCTTTGAAGCTTTCGGAACATAGGTCAAGTACCTAACATTCGGTATCAAAGTTGGCACCTTGTCAAGGGTTTGAAACTTGGAAAGGGCTACCTAGGAGAAGGGCTACCTGGAGTACAGTAAAAGCTGCCGAGAAAGGGCTGCCTGTCACCTAAGAAAAAAGATGGAGCATAGTGCAGCTGCTTGGAGAGGGCTACCTACTGCCAGAATTTGAGCTGCATAGACTTAAAAGTTGTCGAGGACAACAACTGCAGAAGCGTGTAATATTTGTGTGCATAGTGGGGACCACTCTAGTGTATGGGTGCTAGATTGGGCAAGCTTGGTATGGGATGAGATAGGTTAAAAGGCCTGAGTCAACTTGTTCCAGTAGCTTTGGAGCTCTTGGTGCACTGGTTAGGTACCTAACACCAATTTTCATCGGAAGACCTAGATGTCAAATTTTAAAAGATCCTAACCGTAGTTTTTCCAATTTGCCTCTTATTGGATCCTGTTGATCTCTATCAATCTCAGACCACATTAGGACTGGTTCTATTGATGGCTAAGGATCTACTTCAAACTATTGTAATTCCACTAGAGCAATTTGGTAACTTGGAGAAGCAAGAAATGGTTATTGTGGTTTTTGGGCATTGTTAAGGCAAAATATAAGGTAGTGGTGGTAGTGTCATAAGGCTTTGAAAATCATTTGGTTGAAGAAACTTGATGCAGATCTATGACCAAATTAGGAAGAAGACTAGAGTTGGGTCATCAGATATTGGGCCTTTGATCCATGGGTTTATTTTTTAATAGGTCACTCTTTTGGATCTAAAGTATGGGTAACTAGGTTTAATACCAAAATAGCTTCTATACTTAGTTTATTTAAATTATTATTATTATTATTATTATTATTATTATTATTATTATTATTATTATTATTATTATTATTATTATTATCTTCTTTTTTCTCTTTTTTTTTTTTTTTTTTTTGGGGTGGGGGGGGGCTTACTTTCATTTGACCGGTTCTATGTGCTTCAATTTTATTACAATTAATTGTTAGTGAGTGTTTAAATAGGCCTAGATTGATATTTAATAAGTGTGATTTTGGGTTTGGCCCTTCCTAGTATAGAAGTATAGAGTCTTATATATCAGATCGGAAGGGGGGTACATCAGGAACAAGAATTTGACTAATGAAATTGCTTGTGCTACTGCCTTCTTCCTTCATTGGGACAGCTCCCACCCCCAATTTCATTCCAAACCTTCTAGTTCCACAAACCCTAGCCTCTCCCTTTGTTATTTTTGTTTTGGGATCTCATACTGCTTTCTCATAGTTGAAATTCACCATTAGAATCCTTTCCAAATACAGCTGACAACCCCCATATGCCATCCCGCACACAATATTCCTCTGCTTCCCAAGAATTCTATTAAAAACCTAAGATCCAACTTTATTCAAGCTTCAAGCTCAGAGAAGCTGCTGCTTTGGAAACCTGTGAGAATCTCCTAGAAGTTCATATACAAGGTTTTTCATGGGCTTTCTGTGTATGCAAATCTAGCCACTAAAACTTGCTGACACTGATCCAAAGATTTTATCCTAACCCAAAGAGAGACTCTATCCAAGTTTATACCCATCCACCTTGCCAATTGTGTGAAACTACTCTTTTACCCATCAGTTGTATTTCAGCTGGAAATCCTCCAAAATTTCAGATCTAACCACCTGATTTAGTTACAACATTTAGCGTGTGTTCTCTCAACTAAACCTTGACATTACTGTTATCCTAGTACTAACACTCAATTGGGCCCCACACTCAGTTTTGGCCTTCTCAAATTGACTGGTTCATACAAGATCCTAGTTATTGGCCCCTAGTAGATACCTTTCAGTCCAGGGATACAGTAAGGGGTATCAAAGCCTGGATTAACATGGCAGGCCCAGATTAAGATTCTTTTAGAGAGTTATTAGAGTTCAATTGCTATGCAACTCTTTAGTTTGAGATGACTGCTTTATCTGTTATAATGCTTTGGAATCTTATCCTCTATGTTTGGTTAGTAAGATGCTGCAGGACTTCAACAATTAAGCATTCTTCTTTCCTGGCTCTTTTAGCATTTACCATACCAGCATGTCACCAGTGTAATGGCTTATCATCCAGCAATTCTGAAATTACTTAGCTGCTTTTGTGTTGAAGGAATCACATTATTTAGCTTTATTGTTATGGCATTTTTCCTGGTGCAAGACTTGCTGATGGGGATGTCTCACGTCCACCCATCATTTGTTGTTGCTAGAGACAGACGACGGAACCTTTTGGCTTGGTTTGGCGAGACGTATGGAGATATCTTCTAGAAAGGGTCATCTGAACCCTTGGGACTGGTCTATACCACATTTTTCATTTGTTACATTAGTATTAGTATCTTAGGATTATTTGGGATTATTTAGTGTAAGGGTCGTTCCTTTTTTCTTGGGCATCTCACTTGGATGCAAAGCATTCTTTTCAATCTTGTACCTGCTTGCTTCGCATAAGCTACACAAGCTTCGGTGCGGTACATTTACCCAAACCCAATCTAGACAAAGAAGGAATATATATATAAAAAATAAATAAAATAAATAAAAAAAGAGTTTTGCACATTCTAATGTTTTTAGGGAGTTTCCCTTCTTTTTTTTCCCCCTCATATCTTGGGTGTTAGGGATCTTATTTGGTTGGGTATTTTCTTTCCTTAATTTGTGGGGTTATCTTAGGAAAATCTTTTTATTTTAACAACCAAGCACCAGGGATTGAGTGTGGAAAATTAGAAAGAAAAGAAAACAAGAACAGAAAGTAGCGGCAGTCTTCTGAGAAGCAGCCCTTTTCCTCCCGCCCTTTGGTAAGTCATCTTCTTCTCCTTTGCTGCTGTTTCTTGTGTAGGAAATTCCCTCACTGCCTCCACTATCTAGCTCTACTCTTTTTTCTTTGAAAGAACCTTGTTTCCTTGCCAATAACTCTCTTTTTTCCTCTCTCATCCTCACATCCCTATGGCAGAGACTCTAGCTACCATGAATTCCCCCACCCCCACCCCCACCCCCCTTCATCCTTCTCTTGACTTCTTTTGATCTGGAAAAGAAGAAAAAAATCCCACATTCCCCTCTCCTAGAATCGGCACTTCCTTTGCCTGATTTTCCCCTGTATATTCTCCTCTCTTTTTTCTTTCATTATCTCTTGCTTGCACGAGGTTTCCTGCTTCTTTTTCTCCTAGTCTGCTGCTACCTATTTCTGAGTTCTGTCCTCTTCACTCTATTGACAGCCTTGCTCTCCAACCATTATTTCTTCTCTCTTCTTGTCTTATTTCTCTTCTTTTCTTTATATCATACTACTGCAATTTCTGTTTCTAGCACTTAACTATATTTCCTGCGAGGCAATAGCCCATGCTGCCATGTTTATACTGTTATGTGAGACTGCTGCCTTGCCATTACTTGCTGCTGGTTATGTTAATTTCAATTTTATTGCTTTAGTTTAGTTGGTGCTTGGGTTAGTTTTTAGTTTTGGTTTAGGTTGAGGTTGACATTGTTTATGTATTTTGACCCAATTGGATTAATAAAGCATATTGCTTGTTGCTGAAATTTTTAATTACTGTGAATGCAATGCCCCATTCTCCCCTCCCCTTGCTAGTTGTGTGGTTTGTTCATCTTGAGTCTTTGGATTAAAATTTGCATGCTATTTTTATTTCTTGTTGCTGAAATTATATCCATAGTAAATTTCTATTGTTGGTCTGAATATGTGCAGTGCAAACTCCTCCCCTAATCCCTCCTAATGTCTAAATAGAATAGTAATCCTATTTCTTTGTAGAATACCCTAGTCTTTTGGGCTTCCTACATCATTCTGGTATCAGAGAATGCTTATTATATTCTGAAAATTTTTATTTTGTATCTTTGAGTGTCTAGTAACCATTGCTATCTTTGTAGAATATTTTAGGAACCTTAGGTTTGCTGTCCAGTCCATGTCGTGTCAGACTAGGTCCATCAATAGGCATAACTTGTCAGTAGTAGAGCAAGAATTGGATGAGTAGTATGACCTTCTTGAGGACACTGAATTCTTCCTTAGGATTTGTGGTCCTAATAGTATTGTGGATTACTCAGTATGGAAGATACACATTAAGAGAGATCCGTAGACTTAAGCCGAGAAGGTGAGTTACCTTGCCCAGTTAGAGGTTTTGAGTAGACCCTAGGTTGTCCTTTGCCGCTGTTTTTCCTATACATGTTATCTTGTGCATGACCACTCGTAGTGGTAGATCATATAGGGTCATGGTCCCTACTTTGGACTTAGCGTCCTTACTTAGTGAGGCACTAGCCAAGTTGCGAGCTAGCAGAGAAGCTCAAGAAGCGTAGTCCAACAACCTCCAAGCCATTGGACAAACCCTTTTGACCCTCTCCCGATAGGCTTACCATTATGGAGATGACTTTTCCACAGAACATTAGGCAGTCTACCCCCACTAGGCGCCCTTGCACCGGCACCAACTTCGAGGATCACCATTCTGTAGGTGGTGTTGTAGTAGGTAACCTTTCTTTGGGAATAGTAGAGGTAGAGGTCATGACCCCGTGAGCAGTGAGCCATTTGGAATCATCCTGCATACAAGGGGCTGGTGACTTTGAGCCTTATGATAGAGGATTCGATGCTAGGAGACTAATTAAGGTAGAGGCACCATCCTATGGTTGTTAGATCGATGCCAAAATCGTTCTTGATTGGATTAGGCAAATGGATGGGTTCTTTGACTTCTATGATATGCTAGAAGAGATTCGCTTTAGGTTTGCTAACATGAAGCTAACTATAGTAGCATAGGACTTCTGGATTGATCTAGAATTTCTAGTATATGACTGAGGGCAAGAACCACTATTTACCTGGGTTGAAATGCAAGTAGGTTGCAACTCTTGAATGAGATGAATGCCCTAAAATAGTGGAGGCTATAAGTTATTGACTACATGGCCAAGTTCAATGAGTTGAAGATAAGAAGCCATACTCATGAGGATCATGAACAGACTGTCTAGATTCCTAACTGGACTCTACATTGAGATCCAGTTACACATAGCACCCCACATGATGCGTGTTGTTCCCTAAGCCTTTAGGATAGCCTTGAGGTTGAGAAAGCCTTAAAACCCTCCTTACCTCAATAGGGGATGCGGGCTAATAGAAAGCTTTGGTCTTCCACGAGCACCCCCAAACTACCTAGTAACCCACCAAAGCAACTGGACAATAAGGGTAAGGGTATCTTGGGAACTAGCCCAGTGAGGTGTTTCAAGTGTCTAGGTACCAAACACATTGCCATTGAGTGCCCCAGCCGAAATCTTTACGTGGGGGATCCTGAGGATTATCGACTTGAGGATGATCAAAGTGATGAGTATGAGGATGATCGTCCCCAGAGGATATCTTCGAGGAGGAGGTTAACAGAGAGGTCGTTACCTCTAGATTAGGATTGCCCTTTAGATCCCATCTAACTACGAGCTTGAGGCTATTGATATCTCTTATTTGGGTGTAGTTTGCTGCATAATATTGCAACCCAAGGGCAGCAAAGAAGATTGGCGGTGGACTAATATTTTCATCACTTATACTTCCCACCAAGGAAAGAATTGTCAAGTTGCCATTGATAGTGGGAGTTGTATGAATGTGGTCGCACAATATGCTATGTCCCACATGGGGCTTAAACCTAAGGCTCACCCAAAGCCTTACAAGGTCACCTGAGTTGACTAGTCCACCATTCCCGTTAGGTTGAGATGTCTAGTCCCCTTCACTTTGCAGGCTATGAAGATAAAGTTTGGTGTGATGTCCTAGACATGGATGTTGCCAACATCATTTTAAGGAGACCTTGGATCTATGATTTAAATGTCATTAATTATGGGAAATCCAACATCTGTGTGTTTGAGTTCAATGGGAAGAAAATTAGATTGATCCCTTGTGCCCCTAAAGAGATTAGAGTCTCGAGAACAGAGGAAGCACTTTCAAGCAAGCCTTGAAGAAAACAGACATCCTAAGTTAGACCAACTTTAAAAGGGAGTGTAAAGAAACATGGGTTATTTATGCCTTGGTTACCAAACAGAGTAATACATTGACGTCACGCCTAATCACTGAGGCACCCAAGGAAGTGCAACCTTCATTGAGGGAATTCGAGCAATTGTTCCCAGAGGAACTGCCTAATGAACTACCACCCATGTGTGATATCTAGCAGGCCATCAATCTAGTTCCAAGCTCATCCTTGCCAAATTTGCCTCACTATTGTGAATCCTAAAGAGCACGTTGAGTTGAAACATCAAGTTGATGAACTGCTCCAAAATGTTTCATTCGGGAGAGTCTTAGTCCATGTGTTGTACCCACTTTACTCACACCAAAGAAAGATGGCATTTGGCTTCTGTGTTTAGATAGCGGAGCCATAAACAAAATCACCATTAAGTACAGGTTCCCATATCTAGACTCGATTATATGTTTGACATGATGGCTAGTGCTACCATATTCTCTAAAGTTAACTTGGAGTGGGTACCACCAAATACGGATGAGACCAAGGGATGAATGTAAGACAACCTTCAAAAATAAAGATGGCCTTTATAATTGGCTAGTCATGCCATTCATGCTCTCAAATGCCCCTAGTACCTTTATGAGGATCATGACAGAGGTGTTGAGGCCCTTTAAAGGGAAGTTCCTAGTGGTCTACTTTGACGACATCTTCATTGATAGTAAGACTCGAGAAACTCACCTAGATCACCTCTGTTAGGTATTCCAGACGCTTCTGAAAGAGAAGCTTTATGCTAATCTTAAGAAGTCTACCTTCTTTAGCGAGCAGGTGGTGTGTCTTAGGTTTTGTTGTGTCAGCCAATGGAGTATCAGGTGACCTTGAGAAAGTCAAGAGTGATAGTAGAATGGCTGGAACCCACCAACATTCATGAGGTTAGGAGTTATCATGGTTTGGCCACTTTCTACAATCAATTCATTCACAAATTTAGTACATGATGGCCCCCCATCACCAATTGCATTAGAGAAGGGAGTTTAAATGGACTAAAAGTGCTACTACAGCCTTTTAGGAGATCAAGAGACTAATGTTTAAGTCCCCAATCATACACTTACTAGATTTCTTCAAGGTCTTTGAAGTAGCTTGTGTTGCATTAGTGTAGGTATAGGAGGTGTCCTTAGCCAAGAGTCCCACCTTGTTGCCAATTTCAGCGTGAAGCTGAATGAAGCCAAACAACGGTATTCAACATATGATAAAGAGTTCTATGTGGTAGTACAAGCTTTGAGATACTGGCACCATTATTTGCTACCGGTAAGAATTCCTCATATTTTCCGATCACCAAGCGCTCAAATACTTGGGCTCTGAGAAGAAATTAAACCCTAGACATGTCAAGGGGGTTGAGTTTCTACAGGAGTACACTTTCGTGTTTAAGTACAAGCCTGGAACAAAACACAAAGCCGCCGATGCCCTTAGTTGAGTGAATGCTTTGTGATGGTTGCATAGTGCCTATAGTCGTGTGAAATCCCTATTGCACAGCCTGAGTGTGCAAGTTGTTGGTTTTGAGCAGGTGAAGGGCCAATATCATGCTTGCCTTGATTTTGAAGGGATCTTCACGTCTCTCTATAGTGACCCACCCGAGCACACAACTCTGATTATACCCTGAGATGGGTTCTTGTTTAGAGGTCAAAGATTATTCATTCCTAGGACTTCATTAAGAGACCATTTCACTTGGGAGTTGCATAGTGGTAAAGCCGCTAGTCACTTTAGTTAAGATAAGACCATTCCACTAGTAAAAATCCTATTTTATTAGGCTTGTTTGCAGAGAGATGTAGCATGTATCATTTTCCAATGTCACGCTTTTCAAACTGCAAAGTAGTGCAAATAGTACACAGGTCTATATACTCCTCTACCCATTCCCCACTCCCATGGTAGGACCTTAGCATGGACTTTGTGTCAGGCTTACCCAGGACCTCAAGAGGCAATGATTCTATCTTTATGATAGTGGATTGCTTCTAAATAATGGCCCACTTCATCCCTTGCTCGAAGACATCTGATACCTACGACGGTGGCAAAGTTATTCTTTCATAATGTCTTCAAGTACCATGGCCTTCCCCTCACCATAGTGTTTGACAGAGATGTTAAGTTCACTAGTCACTTCTGGTGCACCTTGTGGCACATGTTAGGCCTCAAACTTTGATTCTCAACAGTGTTCCATCCTTAGACCGACCGTTAGACCGTGGTCATTAATAAGAACTTACGTAATCTTCTTAGATATCTTGTTGGTGAGAGTTTGGATATCTGGGATAGTGTTATGTCCCATATTGAGTTTCCCTATAATATCTCTAAGAATTTATCCACTGGCTTGTCTCCTTTCGAGGTTTGCTTAGGTGTTCAACCTAGATTACCCATAGATCTTTCACCAGCCTTGGTCAGTCGTAGAGTTAGTGAGTTTGTCGAGTCCTTTGCACAGCGCATACATAACTTACATGCAAAAATACAACAACTGATTGCTTCTAGCAATGAGCAATATAAGACTCGTTAGATGTTCACCAAAGGCTACTAAAGTTCAAAGAAGATGACTTGGTTATGGTTCGTATCCACCCAGCTAGATTTGTGAGAGGAAAAGCACGCAAGCTTCATGTTTGTAGGGCAGGCCCATGCAAAGTGATTAGGAGGATCAGCGCTAGTGCGTATGTGATTGATTTGCCATTCGATTTGGGGATAGGGGACATCTTCAATGTTGAGGCCTCACTCCTTATCATGACCAACACACTATCCCTTCACGATACCCACCTACACTAGTAGATTCCCTTTTTGATATTGACAAGCAGGACCCTTCTGCCTACATTACACTATCCCCTCTGGTAACCCTAGTTTACCACCTTACTAGAGGAGATTGAGGATGTGCTAGATGAGGAACCAGAACTGATTAAATAGATGGCTAGTGAGCAATGACTCTTGGATTACACATGAGGAGTTCCAGCTACTAGATCCCGACTTCTTGGAGTACTACTAGAGCTTTCATTCAGCAGAGGTGAATTCTTCGCAGACGAAGAGGATTGATGGGGACATAACCCGTCCACCCATCATTTGTTGTTACCAAAGACAGACAACAGAACCTTTCAGCTTGGTACAGTGAGGCATATGGAGATATCTTTTAGGAAGGGTCATCTGGACCCTTAAGACCTCATGGTCCATAACCACACATTCTTAAAAAAAGTAGTACCGGGATTATTTGGTATTATTCATTGTAACCAAGTTTAGGGAGTTTTTTTTTTTTCTACTCAAAAAACCCCCCAAAAAAAAAAATCTTCAGTGGGATCTTCCATTTATTTGTAGGGTTATTTTAGGAAAATCCTTTTATTTTAATAACCAAGCACCAAGGATTGAGTATGGGAAAGACTTAAAAAAAAGCCTTTTGAGAAGCTAGTGACCCTCCTCCCCTTTGGGAAAATTCCCTCACCCCCTCCATCTAGTTCTATTGTTTTTTCTCTGAAAAAAAAAAAAGTGTTCCCTCTCCAATAATTTTTTTTCTCTCATCCTCACATCCCTATAGTAGAGACTTTTGCTGCCATTAATTTTCCCCTTCCCTCTCAACTTCTCTTGATCTGAAAAATAAAAAATAAAATACTGCATTCCTCTCTCCTAGAGCACTTCCTTTGCCTGATTTCCCCTTATTCCTTCTCCTCTCTATTCCCCCTCATTCTCTTTTGCTTGCGTTAGGCTTTCTGCTTCTTTTCCTCCTTTTCACTGTATGGTAGTCTGCTGCTACTTATTTCTGAGGTCTGTCCTCCTCTTCACTCTACCGACAGCCTTGCTGTCCAACCATTATTTATTCTCTCTTCTTTTCTACTTTAGTTTATTCTGCATATCGTACTACTGCAATTTCTGTTTCCAGCACTTAACTATACTTCCTGCAATATCTATTTTGATGTCTTTCCTTGGCAGTACCCCTTGGTGCCCTGTTTATACTGTTATGTGTGACTGCTGCCTTGCCATTACTTGCTGCTGGTTATGTTATTTTTAGTTTTGTTGCTTTAGTCTCGTTGAGTCGTTGGGGCTTGGGTTAGGTTTTAGTTTTGGTTTGGGTTGAGGTTGACATTGGTTATGTGTTATGACCCAATTGAATTAATAAATCATGTTACCTGTGATGTGAACCCAATTCTAGGGTTATTTCTAAAATAACTTCCCAAATTAAAGGTTCGCACAGAATATTCCATGAAATTAATGGGATGAGTTAAGGAACCAAGAATGATTCTAAGACTATTAGGAGATGAATATGTGGGGAAGTTCTATTATCACAAGTCAGATGGGTTGAGATAATTTTGGGGGAAAGGGGAAACTTAGGGTTTTACTTGAAACCCATGGTGGGATCGTTTACTTGGTTGTAGGGTATCTAAAATAATACTAGGGAAGAAGGGAATGATAAAGGTAAAAAAGACTCTAGGATTGATAGGAAAAGGATGAAATAATGGTGGGATCAATGTGGGCTGGGTCTTGACAAATCATCCTTGGACCTTTCCTTTCCTTTTTCTTTTCTTTCTTCTCTTCTCTCTCTTCCTCCTTTCTTTTTCTGTTTTTCTTTCTCTGTTTTCTGGCAGAGAGGGGGACCGAGAGGTGTAGGGAGGATAGGAGGGTACTGTAGGGGTGGGAGGGGTAGAGGAGAGGATTAGAGGGGTCGTCGGGGGTATTTTTTATCTTTTCATTATTATTATTATTATTTTTTTTTTTTGTGGGGGGGGGGGGCTGGGATGGTTGTGGGGGCCTGGGATGCTTGCTGCCTAGCTGCAGCAGCCGGGGGAGGGTGTGGGAATACCTGCGCAGAACAGGGGAGGAGATGGAGGGGAAGGACTTGCGGGTGCTTAGGGGAGATTGGAGAGAGCCTGCAATTGAAGGGAAAGGGGTGGGGGACCTTTGTGTGGGGAGAGGAAAGGGGGAAGGGACTGAAATTCTGAAACTCACTTGAAAAGCTTGAGAGCCTGGAATTTCTGAAGAAGAATGCCAAATAGAGTAGGTTGCTGATCTTGAAGAACTTCGCTGAAAATCTGTTTGTGGCCCCCTCAAACAGGAACCACGGTCCTTAAAATCGATATTCTTATTCACATAACCAGACTTGACTTACAAAGAAAGAGTAGGTTTTATTTTTTTTGGGTCAACAGAGTAGGTTTTATTTATAGCCTACTAAAGACCCTAACTCTAAGTGGGATTCCTTTATAGATTAGGATCCCACCACATTAATCACAACCGTGAAATAAAATTAAAAGATCTAATGGACCCTATGTCACATACTGAAATAAAATTCTAAAGTAACTTAAACTTTAATTAGCACTTGCTAAATTCTACTTAATTAAAACTCTAATTGAAATGTGCTGGACTAAAGACTCAAGGACTGTTAATAAACTCAAACTGAACGTCCTAACTGACTGAAACTCTTCAGAAAATTAAAGTTAAAATTCTGGAAATAAAAACCAGCCAATCAATTAGGGCTAAAGTGACCAAAATACCCCTCCTAGAGGTTTGGCCAGCCCTATAGGGGCCCACTGTAGGGTTCGGCCAGGGGGGATCAACCTTGTGCACATCAACTTTCTGAAGTTAAAATTACTGTGAATGCAATGCCCCATTCTTTCCTCCCCTTGAGTAGTTGTGGGGATTGACTAAGCTTGATTTGGTCTGTTCGTCTTGGGTCTTTTAATTAAAATTTGCATGTTATTTATAATTTTATATTTCTTATGGCTGAAATTATATCCATATTAATTTTCTATTGTTGGTCTGAATATGTGCTGTACAAACCCCTCTCCTAATCCTTTCTAGTGTCTTAGTTAGCTTAGGATCCAGTTTCTTTGTAGAATAACCTAGTCTCTAGCGTTGTCCTACATCACCTGCTCTAGGGGATCCCAAGAGGGATGGGTTGTGCATGGCCCTAACCTTTGGTATTTTTGTAGGAAGTGAACATCTGTTAAGATTTGAACCTGAATCTTTACAATAGCAGCCTGTGCCTTCTGTACAAGGGACAAATCCTTGCTTTCAGCACTTGGTAATTTGTTAGGTCTCCTTGTAGGCTTCACCTTGCTTTTGAACCCCCTCCATTGGCTTGTGCCACCTAGATGCCATGACAACTATACAAGTGATTTATACAATGCTTACTTACCCCCCCCCCGGGTCCTTTTCTTCGGTATTCTTTTCAGAAGAATAGGTAACTGAATTCATGTTTTAGTATTTTACACATGGTTTATAAAAACTTATTGCAATGTCTGCTGAAATTGGGCTAGCTACTCAAGGGAAAGAGAAGTTGATAGGTGTCCGTGTCTTCATTTGTTACTAGAAACAGTAGTATTGGTAGTCCTGCTTTTATGTAAAGCTTTGATTGCATCAGGTTCTCCTTTTATCACCTACTTTCAAGCCTATGAGAAACTAACTTGGATCCAACTTCCGCAGAGGCATAAACGGCTTAAGAAGATATTTATTGTGCTTCATGAAGAACTACAGGTAATTTGACCCTACTGTGCTGTTCCTTACTTAGTTTTAACTTGCTGCCAAGTTATCTTATTTTGTCATGCTTCCCCTACCATTCTATCGTTACGTTGATCTACTATCTTTTCACAGCAAATCAAGCAGAGAATCAAAGATTTTGCACTACCATATACAAAAGAGTGAGGAGTCGGCTGAAAAGGTTGAATCATGTTTCTACAATCTTTTGAGTGTCAAAATCTTGCTCCCGCCGGGGTTCTTTTTTTCTTTTCTTTTTTTGTGGGGGGTGGGGGGGCAGGTGGGCAGGGGGCAGCATCAATGCTCGAGGTTGCATCTCCAGTGTATATAGTTCCCATGGGTCGAGGCAGAGTATGAAGAAGTTGCTGAACTCTATCATGGACCAGCAGATGGTATTTGATGATCATCAATGCAAGCTTTGAGTCTTTAACACTAAATTCGATGATTTTGAGGTGTCCTTCGGGGAACTACGCCATTCAGGCATGATGAAGGACGAGTATAGAACAGATACAGTTGCAACGATGATTTGGAGGTATTGTATGGAGATTAGTCCAACCCCCAGAAATACACAAAAACAAAAGAAATAGGATGGTGGTTTATTGGAGAGAGATACCAATGTATCCTTGTAAACCTATTTTGGTGGTGGCGTTGGGTCAAGTTTTTACTGCTGCCTGTTGATTTGTACTTGCAAGAAATAATGGAAGCAGGAGTTGTGTTGATGTGAAGCGAGTTGATGGGGAATCCAGTTAGGTTTACATATTCCTATCATGTAATTCTAACAGGAATTGAATGATTACATATTAGTGGATTTGCTTTGATAGTCTTCCCAATCAGAAGTGATGGGTTGGTCATTGTTCTATTCTATTGATTTCAATCAATTCAATTGGCTCAGTCAGTTTCGGTTGTGTTTTTACCTAAGCTGAGCCAACCATGCTTTCGTTTGGTCTCCCCAGCTCGAAATGAAGTTCATCTACACCTGTCACACAAGGTGATTATAACTCGATGGAATTACTTCCTACATTATTCAATTCGCTGCTCAATTACTTTGGTTGCAACAACAATCCAAAAATTCCAATGGGATCATCGGAGGATAGCTCGATTGATAAGACCAACACATCTTAGTGAAGAGTAAGGTCATTTAGGTAAGATGGTAATTAAGATCAAGGGCCTAGCATTTACAAAAAAATTGAGAAAAAATATGTGGCACACACCTGTAAGCAGAAAAGAAATTAAGCCCCTTGTTCAAGCCTCTATTTCTCTTGTTTACCCTTGTGTCAGATGAGATGGGTATGTAGGAAAAATTATGTGATTCTTCCCTCAAGGCGGTCTTCAATAATATTGCAATCCAGGTTTAAAGTATCGGTATTGAGTATCGTATTGGTCAGGTGATTTTAAGAGACATATCGTCATGTATGAATATTAGAATATGCCTAAATCTCGAGGTTGTTGGGCTTTAAATTTGGTGGATGCCTAGCCCACCAACCAATTGACATCTTGAATAATTATTGTAATGACTATTACATATACCATCATGGTGAGTCGAATTCGTGACATCTTCATTAAGAGGTTTAGTCTTTGCCAATGAACCAATTCTTTGATAGTACTAAAAGGGCCTAAGGTTGTTAATTGCGTACCGAAACCGTTTAACCGTACCAAATGGCGCCATCTAAAACCACACCGTTCAAAATTAGGTATGTTACGGTACGATACCGGTTTTAGGTACTCATACAGTCGGTATATACTGAAACCATACCAAATTGGCAATGTACCAAATTAAGGGATATAAATGTAATTTTACAATTAAAAACTTTACCTTACCCTACCCTACCCCTAGTTCCCTGTTTTTGTCTTTCATTTCGTCCTTCGCTCCTCTTCTTCGACTCTACGAGAGTAGCGAGACAACGAGAGCCAGAGTGCCAGAGCCAAGAGAAAGAGAGAGTTATACTTATAGTTTATTTCCCCTTTTTCATGCCATCTGAAGCCACACACAATATTTGTAGTTGACTAGTCGAGTCTTCTTCTTTAGTGACGCCTTGACGGGTTCGATCATCAATGGTTACAGGTAGACGATTATTCCTTTTGTTTCAAGTCCTCAATCATTAAAAAAAATAATCATATGCAGTGCAGTTTCTACGGTTCTACCCATTGTTTTTTTAGTACATATACTTACATTTGTAGAATGTGACTCTGTATCTTTTACAAAGCTAAATCTATATGAACAACGCTATATACTATTGACATATTTTATCTTCCAATTGACAAATCGGGTAAAGGATGTTTACTGTTGGACATCCTAAAAGAATTGATGATGCTTCTATAAACCAGAATTTTGAGCCAACTTGTCTGTCTATAAAGACATCCCTAACGAAGATCTTACAAACTTCACTTTTCCTTTTTATTGAAAATTAATCGAGAAACATCTTGAAAACTACTCTTCCCTGCTTATAAATGTCTAGTCTATTTTTGCCCTAAGAACCCATCTAAAATTAAGATCTTGAGCATGGATTTGGATGATTATGTATTAGAATTATTATTAACTTAACATGGACTAGTTTGTTTTGTTGCTTACTGCTTCATATCAATCTTAAACATGAACAATCACTCTTTCCACTTCTCATCTCTCTCCTCTCTACCTCTCCTCTTCCCCTTTAATGGCTTCCACTCTCTGTCTCTTAATACTTTTCCACTTACTTCTGTCCCACGCATATCACATTAGGGTTAGAGATGGTTTGAAATTTTTGAATGATGATCGAGACATGTTAAATTTGGCTTCCTTGTGATTCTCCGCCTTCCGGCGTGTATTCTCTTTTATTCTAGTTTACTAATATTTTTTTTTTCTCTCGGGATGTTGTTTCCAGTGGATTGAATCTTAGTTTGGTGTCTCAATCTCTAGAATGTCTTCAATGGGACACCCACCTTCTCCATCAGGAACACTCTTTCCGATTCAACTCCATGGGTCAAGAGCTATACCTTCTTTTCACCCTCTGCCTTTGGAAAATACACAGAGAGACGAATACAGCTCTGAAGAATCCGATGATGAAGTTGTCCTCGATGCTGCGGATGAGTTGCGGATTGTACAGTTATGGGAAAATACACGCGTTGGGTATGTGACGGAAGGAAGGCCTTTTAGGAAACAAGCAGTTACTGAGGGACTTCTTGGTGCCTAGAATACTTGTCATAGGGTGGAAACTATCACTTTGGATAACAGGAAATTTCTGTTCCAATTTCAACACCCTTTAGATAAAGACAACGTGCTGAAGGAAGGTCCTTGGACCGTTGCTGGTAGTCTGCTAATTTTGGAACCATGGAATGAAAGAAAGGAGTGGGAATTTAATTTCTGCGACTTTTGGGTTCAGATTCACTCTGTTCTTGTTGAGTTTTTAGATCCGATTATCATCATGAAACTAGTAAGGAAGATGGGTGAATCAAGCTCGGTCATGCTGATAGATGGTATGCAATTCGGTACGAAAGTTTCTTATCTGAGAGCCAGGGTGAGAATCAACATCCAGAAACCCCTTCGTGTCTGTATCAGGATGTCTAGTTCGCAAGGACCCCCCGTGGAAGCGCTGGTTAAATATGAGCGATTGCCAGCATACTGTGTTTTCTGCGGCAGAATCAGACAAGAGGAAGGTCACTGCATCAAAAAATTTGAAGATTCCAAGGTTCATCGAAGCAATCACAGTTGTAGTGAGTTTAGCCTGTGTAGAGAGAGACCTAAGCCAAGGTGTACAGAGGAGATAAGGGGGATGATTACAGAAGCTCGGCTAATCAAAAGGGCTAAAATTATTTTCTCAAAGCAATATTCGGTTGAACATGAAGGATCCAGCTCTAAGATTACTCCAGATAAAGAAATTCCGGCAACGGGAGAGGTTAGGGATGAACATCTTCCGATGCCCGTCCATGTTGAGGAGGATAGAGAAGCCGATACTTCCCAAGCTGGCAGAGTTGCAGTGTTCTCGACCAAGGCTGGATAGTGCGATGCTGTTGGATCGTTTTTTAAGATGAAAAATACTTTAATCCGGGCGAAGAAACAAGAGCCGTTGCCCTTACCAATTCAAGATTATCCCCGACATTGCCCAGATCATTTCCCCATGTTTGTCTCCCTTTTAAATCATATTGCACATTGCAATTTGTCTCAGCCCAAAGCCCCAAACATTCTACAATCAAACTTTGCAAAATGTGCCATGACACATCAGCTTCCACTCCCCAAGTAGGTAATTCTTGAATCGTCCTATTCTACTTTTTTTAACTTTGCATCATATTCCTTTAAGTTGTGGGCCTCCTTCTCTAAGCCCAACCATATCCTCCATGGTTATTAATCCCTTTTTCTAGTCCATTGGTGAGGATACACAATATAAAATTCAGCCCACCTCAGATATTATGAGCCCGCTTCCTCAAAAAATCTCCAAGAACCCTGTGGTCCTCGCTTCGTCAAGGAAGAGGAGTTATCTGAATATTGCAGGCCCATCTAGGGTGGTCTCTAAGAGTAGAAAAGGCAGGCCAAAAACGAAACATGTGGATGTCAAGGCGGCTTCGTTACATCACCTGGGGGATTGTAAGCATTTTTTAGGGATGGGACCCGTGGAGACTGGGGTTTATCAATCCCACGGGCCCATATGAGAGTTCTTAGCTGGAATTGCCAGGGTCTGGGGTGTCCCAGGGCAATTTGAGCTCTCAAAAATCTCTCTAAATCTGAGTATCCGGACATCATATTTCTTGCTGAAACCAAAAGTCAGCACAATAGAATGGTGGATATCAAAAGGAAACTCAATTTTGATGAATGTTGTTGTGTGAATGCAGTGGGCTCAGCTGGTGGCTTGGCTATTCTATGGAGAAATGGTATTCAAATAACCATATTAGTTGCTGATAAACATGTTATGGACCTAGAAGTGGTAGCTGAAGGGAAGAAAATTTTCCTTTCACGTGTGTATGGCGATCCAATCAAACATCTTCGGCAGAAAGTTTGGGACCAAATTATCAACATTGGAATTATGAGAGCAGAGGCATGGATCTGTCTAGGGGATTTTAATAGTTTTTTAAATTGGCATGAGAAAGCAGGTGGTAACAACAAAGGAGGCATGGATTCCAAATAGTTTCAGGATATGGTCTCTCAGTGTGGGCTGATGGATTTGGGATCAAATGGGCCTTGTTTCACTTGGAACAATAAGAGAAGGGGAGCGGCAAATATTCGGATCAAATTAGATCGTGTCTTGGCAAATGCCAATTGGAACTCGATGTTCGAAGATGCAGCTGTGATTGTCAAACCAGCCTTTTGCTCGGACCATAACCCGGTCTTGTTGGACTTGGAAGGGGGAAAAACTACAGGTATTCGACCTTTTCGTTTTGAGGCTATGTGGATGAGGCATCCCCAATGCAAGGAGGTGGCCAAAAAAGGATGGAGACTCAACGGAAGGAACAGCGTCATGCACCCTCTGTTTCAAAAAGCCGATAACTATAAGAAGGAATTTAAGAGATGGAATAGAATGGAGTTTGGCATTGTCCAAGAAAAAATCAAAGAGTTGAAAGTTCAAATTGGGGTGATTCAGAACAAGGCTGACTATGAGGCGTTTATGGATGAAGAAAGTAGATTGAAAGATCTTCTAGATGAGGAACTAGCTAGAGAAGAAATCCTTTGGCATCAGAAATCCCGGATTGATTGGATCAAGTCAGGTGATAAGAATTCAGGTTACTTTCATGCCACCACTATTCAAAGAAGGAAGAGAAACAGAATCATTAAGCTCAAGAAGGAGGACGGGTCTTGGACTTCTAATGAAAGCCAGCTAGAGGAGTTATTACTTGAGCATTTCAGGAATTCGGTTTCATCGGAGGGTATCTCACAAGTAGCTCTTCTTCAAGCTTTGGAGGGAGTTCAACCGAAAGTGGATAGTGAGCTAAATGAGTTACTATGCAGAATTCCTACAGAGGAGGAAATTCATTCTTCTCTCAAATCCATGGGCCCACTCACATCGCCGGGACCGGATGGCTTTCCCCCTATGTTCTTTCAAAAATTTTGGGATGTCTCCAAAGACGAGGTCTACAACTGTGTGAAGGAGTTCTTTATCTCTGGAGTCATGCCTAGAGAACTCAATAGGACTTATGTATGCTTAATCCCAAAATGTCCCAATCCGGAGCTTCTTGACCAGTTTAGACCAATCAGTCTATGTGGGGTGGTGGTCAAATTGATCTCAAGGATTTTTGCAGACAGGCTCAAAGGCTCTCTCACATGTATTATCTCTCTCGCTCAATCGGCTTTTGTACCAGATAGGCTCATTTCGGATAACATTTTTATGGCACATGAGATTTTTTATTATGTGAAACATCGGAAGAAAGGGAAAAAGAAATTTCTAGCTATGAAATTGGATATGCGGAAAGCCTACGACAGACTTGAATGGCCCTTTATCAGAGCTTCCCTTCTCAAATTAGGCTTATCTCCGAGATGGGTTAATATGGTCATGGAATGTACAACCTCGGTCTCCTATACTCTATTGGTCAATGGAGTGGAGAAGGGTTTCTTCTCACCTTCTCGTGGTATTCGGCAAGGTGATCCCATTTCTCCATTTATCTTTATCTTTGGTTCTCAGGTTCTTAGCTCTATTATGAATGTGGCTGAAAATCAGGGATTGATAAAGGGTATCAATGTCAAGAATAGGACTCCAAGTATATCACATCTCCTATTTGCAGACAATTGCCTTATGTTTTCTGAAGTGAATCTTTAGCAGATCTATCATCTCAAAGCCTGTATGGATCTTTATTGCCAAGCTAGTGGCCAAGCAATCAACGAGAGCAAATCTTCCTTCACTTTCAGCCCTAACACTCCTATTCGCTTTCGAAGATGGTTTGCTAGAGTCCTCAAAATCAAATACAGTGATGGCCCTACAAAATATTTGGGTTTGCCAACAGATTTTGGTGTCAAGAAGTCTGCTATATTCAAAGATGTGGGGGGAGAGAGTAAGCAAAAGAACCCAAGGTTGGAAGGCCAAGTTACTTTCTCAGGCGAGACGTGAAGTCCTCATTAAATCTACTGCCTCGGCTATTCCTTCTTATGCAGGTTCTCATTTTCTTTTGCCGATGGAGACTCATAACGACATTCAGAAGTCAATCTCCAACTTCTATTGGGGCTAGAAAGGTGAGGAGCGTAAATTACATTGGATGTCGTGGTCTAGAATATGCAGATCTAAAGCGAAGGGCGGCCTCGGTTTTCGGGATCCTATTTTGCATAACCGGGCTTTGCTTTCAAAAGTGGCTTGGAGATTGTGGGCATTCCTTGATTCTACATGGGCTAAATTTATGAAATCCGTATATTATCCTAATTGTAGCTTCTTGGAGGCTCGGAAAGGTGCAAGTCCTTCTTGGGCATGGCAAAGCATTATTAAAGGCAAAGAAGTTCTTCAGTATGGTCTTCTGAGTTTGATTGGCAATGGAGCTACCACATCAATCTGGGATTAAAGCTGGGTTCCAAGCTTGCCCAATTTCAGAATTTCTTCAGCTAAACCTAGCGGTTGTTCAATCCAATGGGTCTCCGACCTTATTGAGCCCATTACCAGATCATGGAATAGGGAATTATTACAACATTTGTTTACAACTCAGGAAGTGAAAGAAATTATGAAAATTCAGCTCGGCCAAGTAACTTTTGAGGACACTGTATGCTGGGGAGGAGCTTCAAATGGTGTCTTCTCAGTTAAGAGTGCCTACCACCTCCAGTGCAATCAACGAGACTCCCTAGCCCGATTATCTCCTTCATCCTCTCATCGTCATCTATGGGAAGAAGTTTCTCTTGTGTCATGGAAACGAATTTGGGAAGCCCATGTTATCCTAAAATTCAATCATTTTTGTGGAAGGCCTTGAATCAAGCCACTGCTACAAGGGATAACCTTATAAGAAGAGAGATAAAACTTGATCCTACCTGTAGGAGATGTGGGATAGCTACGGAGTCAATAGATCATATCTTGTTCGACTGTGATCCATCTCGTGCGATCTGGTTTGGCATGGGTCTCTCTGGTTTAGTGGAATCGTTTGATCGGAAGTCTTTAGTCGAGGTGATCAACAGTTGGGGGAAAATCCACTTTCCGAATGTGAAGACGAGTAAGGAGACTTTCAATTTGTTTGCCTTCACCTGCTGGTCTTCCCTGGTGGCAAGAAACGAACTTTATTTCGAAGGAACGAAATGGACCCCAGATTACATCATCAACAGAGCTTGGAAGGCTTACCTGGAATTTTGGAGTAAATCGGTAGCGATGGAGATCCCTGCAGATCTGGCGATTAGGAAGTGGGTTTCTCCCCCGCCTCTGTTCCTGAAGATGAACTCAAACTTCACCCAATCTGAAGATAACCTAGCTGGAATAGGATTTGTCTTGAGAGATCTCACTGGAGCTTGCCTGTTCGCTGCCTCGGTTCCGGCTGATTCATCATCCATTCTTGCGGGAGAAGCCCTTGCTCTTAGAGAGGCGATGCTATGGGTTAAGCAGAGTGGTTTGGCAAATGTTGTCCTTGAGAGTGATTCGTTGAATCTGATCCACTATTTTGAAGACCCATTTTGCCCAGTTCAATTGGATTCTCAGCGTGTGGTGGAGGACATCCATCACTGGTTAGTACTGGAACCGTCTTGGTCGGTTCAACATGTCTCTAGATGGGCTAATTCTTTAGCCGATTGTCTAGCTAGGAAAGCCCAGTCCTTGGCAAGTAGGATTGTCTGACCTATTTCCGCTCCTTGACTTCTTGAAGCTTGTAATCAGGATGTCTTGGGTTATTCTTGCCCTATTTTTAATTAAATGTTCGCTTACCAAAAAAAAAATCTTAAACATGAAAAGGGAAGAATCTGCCTACGCAATCGTTCTTCTTTTCATGCTTTTATCAGAGCTTGAAGAGATTTATATTTATAAGTTTTTGTTAATTAAATTTATTGTTTTGTCTCTGTTAATTAGATTTACTTGTTTGTCTCTGTTAATATCAGATTCTATCGATTGTTTGATTGCAATTTCATTAGGATCTTAATGAACTAATAACAAAAGTGGCATGGGTTCATTCGTACCAAAATTGTATCACATTAGATATTGTGTTTAAATCGTTTTCCAACACAAATGTAATACTGAAATCATACCGAACCGTTTCTGCAAATACCGAAATCGTACCATGCAAACTTAGTATGATACAATTTTAGTTTTCGGAATTCAAAGTTGGTACTGTACCGAAACCGTACTACGATTGACAACCTTAGATTACTTAAGGCCCTCTTACTCAATTCCAAAATAAAATACTACTCTCACAAAAAAAGGGAAGAAAAAAATCAACATAAATACATCTATCTACCCATAAAAAGAAAACATAAAGTGACTTTGTGGTGCAGCTCTGGGATCTTAACCCAATTTTGGTGACGTTAGCTTGGGATTTGAATGGTCTTTCTGTTGGTAGATTTCCAGTTGATTCTATCAAGTTTTACTTAAAAAGAACTCTTTGCTGTTTTGAATCATATTCTGCCTCTGGCTGTTTTATAGGTCCAGGATGACTTACTTATTACGGTTAGACTTCGACTCTCTCTCCTTTTATTATTATTATATTAAAAAAATATTTTTTTAATTTAAACCCAAATCCCATCTGAACCGTTGGTAATCCAAAGCTGACGTTCGCGATTCACAGATTAGTCTGCCAGAGCTGCCCTAGCTAGAAGACACACATGACACGTACATGTATAACGCTTAAGGCCTATATACTTTTTCATTTTTGATGATAAAAAGAAAGTTTTTCTCTTCTTTTTTTTTTTTTTTTGTTATTTATTCTTATTATTAAATTAAATATTTAGTTCCAATAAATAGACCCTCCACATAATCTGAAAACTCCTCTGCGACTCGTTAGGGCCTTAGGGAGACGAGACGCCTCTCCTCGACTCCTACCGCTGTCTCTCTCGCTGCTTAGCTTCGAGCTCTTAGCTCTCAACAACAATAGCATACCAGTAAGATCTCTCTCTCTCTCTGGATGTTCTCGTCGATCTGATTTTTATCCTTCAAATCCGAGAACACAACCAACATCTTGTACAAGTTTAGGTTATCCTTTTGCTTTGACAGGTGGTTGTTTCTTCTTGGCTTCTTGTATGAGCAAATACATGTGAAGTTAGGGACTCAGATCAGATTGAAATTGATTTACACTGTTTTTTTTTTAATCTGCTCTTTTTATCTCTGTAGTGCGTTTTGATTTTGGACTGCGACTGTGTTTTTTTTTTTTTTTTGCCGTACTTGTTGGGATGATTAAACAGGCTTTTGCTATAATTCACTCTCCCTGTTCCTTGTGGTCTCGAACGTGCTCGTTTGCTTTTCCTTCCCTGTTATTGATACTGATGAGGTGCTTAAGGGTTGTTCTCTCTTTCTCATCTTAGGTGGCGCACGTCTGTGTACACAAGCACATGTTTTTATTCTCTTTACGTGCTTCATTTTCTTTATTGCAACTTTGCTTTTGTATGATTGGATCTAGTGTGTCTAACATGGGTTTTGATTTTTGGTTTTTTCGGTTTTTTTTTTTTTTTTAAACTGTCTTTCTCTTGCACAGAATTGTGGTTCCTTGTCTATTCTGTTTTCTCCATCTTTGCTTCAAAATTTTTATTGTTTCTTCCTATATCATGGTAGCTTGGTGGTGTTGATCTATTGACACGTTAGAAAATATAGTTTTGCTGTCATCTGTGGAACAAGCAATTTTCTATCGTCGGCAATTGAATTTTACCGGAGCCATTGAGTATCTATTTTGGTGATGCATTAGTGCAGATTTTTTTTTTGGCACTACTTGATTATTGCTCCTTTTGTTTATGGCAATATTCTTTTCCTCTTCGTTTCCATATTCAAAGGTTCTTTCTTTTCCTTTTTCTTCTTGTCATTGTCCAATATTAGTTAGTCTGACTACTTTGTATATGGATGAGCGGTGTTTGTATGCGTTCCTTTTACCACTTGGTTTATTATACTTAATTAATATTTATTTGCTACTCACTTTTTATTCATCTTTCGCATGTTTGAGCTCAGAATCAGCAGTGAATTTTGAGATAGTTTGTGTGGTGTGGAGTACTGAAGCGCTGCAATCATGTTTGGCCGTGCTCCAAAGAAGAGTGATAGCACCAAATATTATGAGATTCTTGGTGTCTCAAACAGTGCAAGTCAAGATGAACTGAAGAAGGCATATAGGAAAGCTGCCATAAAGAATCATCCGGACAAGGGTGGTGACCCTGAGAAAGTGAGTCTACCTTGTTGCTGTACCATTCCCTTTGAATATCAGTCGGGAATCCACTCATAGTTATATATCGATGACCACATAAAAGAATCTCTAGTTTTTCATGTTATCTGTTAAAGGTCAAACTTAACTATTCATAGTTCAGTCCCTGCTTTGCCGGGTCCTATAAGGGTCCCTTAGTGATTGTCTAGACTTTTTGCACAAAGTGACCACTACACGATCTCATATTCTCATGTCTTTGTCTTCACTGTTGAAGCTTTTATCTCTCTACCAAGCAATAATTCCTTGTAGGATTTGTTGAGCATATAACTCTGTTCTAGAATTTGGTTGTCAGAACTGGATGCAGTATGAGTAGTAGTGCTGGAGAATATTAATGAACGGGGTTTTAATTATTTAGGATACCAATACATAGATATGGGCAGTTTATGTGGCCTAGTATTACTTTTGAAAGAAATGTCATCATTTAAAGTGAAGGTGTCTTATATTTATAGTTTGCTGCCCCTACCCCAGTTGCAGAAGCAATCATTTGGTTTTCCATTGGAACATCAAGATGGGGAGTTACTTGAGATGGCATTCCTAAAATGCTAAAGGTTCATTTGTATTGTGTGGCTTAGATCTCTGGCCGTCAGCTACCTTATGGTACAATAGTGATGCAGGAGCAGTTCTTCAACTAGATTGAAGCAATTTGAGATTGCTGACCGAGAACTGGACCTGAATTGCAATTTGGGTCTGGTAAGATATTGATATATATTTTTTTAATTTATTTATAATTATGTAATTTGGATATTTATGTAGTCTCTTTATCTTACATGGTCAGAGCTGCATTTCCCCTTTTAGTTTTAGAGTTTAAAATAATTTTGAGACAGTGAGGTTTTACTTCTATTTCAGCATTAGACTTCAAACTGGATCTTTCATACCCTTGTAACCCTACTCACTGGACAGATTTGCAAATGAATTGACTAGCTGAGTTTTGTGAGTGCATGTGTGCATGCTTGTGCAATCTCTCCCTCATGATTCTAAGCCTCTCTTAGGTTAGGTTAGCTTTTAGCTTCCATATCCCCCCCCCCCCTTCTACTCCCTGCTGTATTTCTCTTCTGAGCAACAAATTACCTCTCTATGAAGAGTTCACTTGGACTCCACCCTTAGTATTCCAGATTGATGGAACTTCTAGGGCTTAGTAAATTCACTCTCCTCAGGGGGATTTAAAACCCTAGACGTTACCCCCTACCCCCAATTCTCCTTTTGATCTGATACACCATTCAAACCTCAGACATGGTTCCATGGTCTACTGTTCTGTTTCAACAGCCCTGAATCTTCAGATAATTCTGGTTGTTTGCTTTTAATAGACTTGGAGGGGAACAACCCCTGAACAAAATTTGTGTTGATTGAGCCTATATTATATGAGATTTGACCCTCTAGGCCGGTTGGGTTTCCTTTGGTTCTTTGGCCTCCATGCCTTTGCAGGGGGTTGAAAACAAAATTGAACACCTGCTGCAATATCAGCTTGGAAAATCTACTCCTCTTCATCCCTGCTGTGGTTGGGTTGAAATATGTTGATGTGTTAAGACTTAATCTTAAGTTCATTTTCCCCTCAATTGTCTTGTTGTGAATTATTGATTGCCAAGCAGCTACCTCACTTGAAGCATGTGCATATATATTTATGTTCAGTTGCAATCTAATAACTTTTAGTATTATCACCTTCAGTTAGGAAGAGCAGGTGACGTGCATTCCCATAAACCTTACATTTTAAACCATTTGCTGTCAAAAGATAGATGTTTAATTATAAGTGTTAAATAATATTCGTTACTTGTGTGCACGATGGTACCATTGGTGTGTAAATGAAATTCGCCCAACTGTGCATTTGCACTTCCTTGTTTGTCTTCGAGTGTTTTTAGTTTGATACTAATACATCTGTTGCATGGTTGGGTGCTTATCGAGTGCAGAATTCAGTTTTATTTATTTATTTATTTATTTTTTATAAATAATAATATTATGCAAAAGCTGGGTTCTAGTTTAAGGAAGGCTTTTGTATAGGTTCTCAGGTTTACTTATTGTTTTGTTGGTTGTATTAGTTCAAGGAGTTGGCTCAGGCTTATGAAGTTCTTAGTGATCCTGAGAAAAGAGAAATTTATGACCAGTATGGTGAAGATGCACTCAAGGAAGGAATGGGAGGAGGTGGTGCCTCTCATAATCCTTTTGATATATTTGAATCATTCTTTGGTGGAGGTGCTTTTGGTGGTAAGTCATTTCTATATTTTGTTGACTCTGTCTACTTTGTGCTACGGTTGTGCAATTCCATCGTCTTCTGTAAGTGATTCATTATAGTCTTTGATCCTCTTTTCATTTTTATCTAAATTTTGAAGGTGGTGGTAGCTCACGAGGAAGAAGACAGAAACAAGGCGAAGATGTGGTCCACACCTTGAAGGTTTCTCTAGAGGACTTGTATAATGGAACATCTAAGAAGCTTTCTCTGTCAAGAAATGTACTATGCCCAAAATGTAAAGGGTATCCCATCTATCCCTAAGCTATTATTATTATTCTTGCAGGTTTGGTTGGTGAATCTGAATGTTAATTGTCACTTAGGGTTTACATGCAAACTATTTCTTTCTTGGTGAGTGCCATATGTTGAAAATTGGAATAGGACTATTGAAGCAGGCTCTGAAGTTATAGAGTACCCATGAGAGGTTACTCATACCTGCTTTGTGTGTGCAAGCATAGGCTTTTGATGCTGTATCACTAGAATGGAACCAATAAGACTTGGAAATCCAAGCCCAAAAGAGGGTAAACCAGGTTTCTGACCAACAATAGTTGTTTTGGTTGTTTGAATTTATTTTGTAATATTTGTTCTTCTATTTTTGCTAGAAAGATTTGGAAACCTAAGCCCAAAAAGAAATCTTTCTTTTTACTTTTTATTTTATACATTTACCCATTGATTGATCAATTTGAATAGTGAATAAAATTGGGTTTGTTGCATGCTTGTGAGATGGTGCGACCAAGTTGGTTGTTGATCTTATCATCTTCTTTGATGCGTCTTTATTATTATTTTAAAAAAAATCTCAGATAGGTATTCTTTCCCCTATCCTCTGTCCTCTCTGTGTTCTGTTAAAACATCCCTTTCCGGGTGATAGTTGCCAGCCCATACATGAATTTCTGATCTCTCTTCATAGTTATTTATTATTGGATCTTTAATTGGAGATAAGTAGCAAGAGATAAGCCAGTGTTTTATCTCCTTTAATTTTTGTCTACATCTTCACTCACTGATACCAAAGATATTGAGAATGAAGTTGCGAGTTTTGATTGAAAAAGCCTGTTCTCAGGTTTGTGGGATCCCCCCCCCCCCCTTTTAGCCCTCGTTTTCTTTTCTTTCTTCTCTTCTCGTCGTTTGTGCTTCTTCCCATTTTCTCCCTTGCTTTCCTCCTATTCTCTCTTTTTTCTCACTGTTGCCCTGTTGTTACCTTTACTGGATAGAGAGAACACTCTATATCTCTCATTTAATGCTCAGCTGCATTGAAGGTGTTGCTAATGCCCATATTAGAGGGCTGCTCTAACACATACGCATTTGTCTAATATGCTTGAAAATATTGTATGGACCCATCTACCTTGGATGGAGCTTGCTGTATACACCTGGCTGTTGTCTTTCTAGGCTTAACTCTATCTTGATCTTATAAAATCCTCTATCTTGATCAAACCTGCAAATATCGCAGGTTTCGACCTTTGTGCCCTGGTTTTGCAGCTTAGGTTTGACCGATATTTGTTGATTTCTCTTGTATTTGGTGATTTCTACCTCATTTTCACCCTATATCCACAACTTCTTTGCCTTCAAACAACTCTTTTGCTCCCCTTTGTGTTCAAACACCTCTTAACCCACAATAATTATTCATTGGCCCAAGCCCAAACTACGAAGGAAACTCCGAGGCCCAAAATGATAAAAGGCCTCTACAAAGGAAACTCCGAGTGGGACCCTTGTGCATGTCAGCAATAGAATGTGAAGCATGAGCCATACTCAATAGTTCCGAACTTTCCCTTTTTTTAATTTTGTTTTGTTCATGCCTTGAATGAGCCATCACTTAATCCGGTTGTTTATTGAATTTTGTTGACTTGTCTGACGATTCTATGCATACATGCAATACATTATGTACTTTGCAGAACTAGTCATTTGTTAGTATACTTGAATGGTAACTTTTCAGTGGTTGTTTTGGGAAAAAAATACTAGTTCCATTGTGTTTATTACAATTTAACACGTAGGAGGCAATAACTCAAATGATGAAATGAAGGTCATATTAGGCTTGAACCCTAGGGTTGAAATTCCCAAAGAAAGTACCTGGAAACCTAGAGGTTTTGGTTTTTGGCCTGGTCAAAACCAGTTTCAAAGCCAAAACGTTGATATGCTTGCAAGTTAAATTGGACCTCTTGTTGTAGTTTGGCAACTCAAGGTGTGGAGGCTTTTTGTTACCTAAGGGGTGAAGCAGCAAAACAGCCTGTGAGATCACACTCCGGCTTTCCCCTTTTGTAAATGGTGCTTTGGCAAACACTCATATTACATTAAGTAGAGCTCTTGAACCAATTAATAAACTATTTTTGTACTATGCCTAGACAGTTTTTTTTTTCTTTTCCGGGTAGTAGACACTCAACTTTTAGGTCCACAAATAGGAGCATGTCCATGAACTGATACATAGTCCAATTCAGTGCTGAGTCTGCATCAAGAAATCTGTTGTTTGCTGAAATTCTGTTTCAGATTTGATTTTCCTAATTACGTTTACTCTGAACATTCAATCACCATCTTCTGAAGGACATCTATATTGATTTGTTGTTGTTGATTGTCAAGTTCAATACTCACCTGGGAAGGTTGACTACCATTGATCTTTTCTGTTGACTTTGACTTGGGTTTGCTTGGGATCTTTTTTCGGAAGTTTCTTAGCCTGAACCTAGGGTTCATCCTACCTACAGCCCAAGGAGAAAGCTATTTCAATGGTTAAAGGTAGGTAAGGTAGATGGGCAGTTAACTAGTGCGTTTTATATTGGAAATGAGAAAACCAGAAATGATGACTAGATGATGTTGTTGGAATTGTAGGAGGAGCTTCCATAATGTTGTGTGAGTGTTACAATACGTACCTTTATAGCTTAAGGACCTTTTATAAGAACACTTTCATAAGGACTTGAATTTGTGCTAGAAATAAATTACTTGTGGAATTTATGAACGACTTACTACTCTGCCAAGTATTTGTAGCTTTACGTAGGTTCTTTTGTTGACTTGTGATCCATCTGAGAAATCGCCAATCAATTGCTAGCAGCTATTGTAGATATATCATCCAGTCAATTTCTAAATGATGTTTTTGCACCTGTGGCCTGTCTTAAAATTTTCGGAAGATTTTTTATTTTAATTTTTTGGTACATGCTTTACAGCTTCATTTTTCTGACGTTTTGATTTGCCTGATTTCCTTGGACGGTGGTTTGGAGAAATTTCTTTTGACTTGGTGTCTCGGCATACCTCATGTTGTGTATTACCTATGTATAAACTTGTCTGGCTTCTAATTCGAGTCTAATCATTTCAGTAAAGGGTCAAAGAGTGGGGCATCTGGAAGATGTTATGGATGCCAAGGTTCAGGAATGAAAATCTCAACCCGACAGATTGGACCAGGCATGATCCAACAGATGCAGCATGTCTGCCCAGAATGCAGAGGCTCAGGTTCTAAATTACAGCTCCAGTTTGGTTTGCTGCAATTCTGCCTTATGATTATGCCATCGTTATTTTAAAATTTTAATTGGCGCAGGTGAGGTTATCAGTGAGAAAGATAGATGCACACAGTGCAAAGGAAGCAAAGTTACACAGGAGAAGAAGGTGCTGGAGGTTCACGTTGAGAAAGGAATGCAGCATGGCCAGAAAATTGTTTTCCAAGGTGAAGCTGATGAGGCTGTAAGTGCAACGGAACCTACATCTTAGACATTTACCTTGGAGTTCTCATGCTTTGGTCAAACTTCAATTCCAGCATTACTAATATTTTGAACCCTATATTTTGCAGCCTGATACCATCACAGGGGACATTGTTTTCATGTTGCAACTGAAGGAGCACCCCAAGTTCAAGAGGAAGTTTGATGATCTCTATGTTGAACATACACTTAGTCTTACAGAAGCTCTTTGTGGCTTCCAGTTTGCTTTGACTCACCTGGATGGCAGACAGTTACTGATCAAATCAAACCCCGGCGAGATTATCAAGCCAGGTATTATGTTGATTTCTCTCTTTTAACAAGACATAAGCCATCTCCCTTTCTCTGTATAAATTATCAATATATTCCTTTTGTGGGCCTGATATGCAGGTCAACACAAGGCTATTAATGATGAGGGTATGCCACACCATGGGAGACCTTTTATGAGGGGGCGACTTTACATCCAATTCAATGTTGATTTCCCAGAATCCGGGGTTCTCAACCCAGACCAGTGCCGTTCATTGGAGACAGTTCTACCACCAAGGCCAAGCAGCCATTTGTCAGAAATGGAGTTGGATGAATGTGAAGAGACCACCATGACTGATGTCAACATTGAAGAGGAAATGAGGCGAAAACAGCAGCAACAGCAGCAGGAGGCTTATGATGAGGATGATGAGCCGTCAATGCCTCGAGTGCAGTGCGCTCAGCAGTAGACATTGCTAGCTTTTATCGCTCAGCCCCTTCGGGTTTTCAACCTTCCTCAACTGGTGGTTTCTCATGTTGGGAAAGGCATGTTCTTACTGTGATAGGTATTTTTATGTTATTTTTGCTGCTTAGAAGAAAGTCTAGATTTGTGGCACCATCGTGGCTGCCTTTGGTTTATATTTCTCATTTTCATATTTATTTTGGATGTGCTTTTTGGAAATTTAGAATTGAATTTGGCTAGCATTATTAATTTCTCGATCTTTTCTGTGTCATTGTCATTCCATTCAAAAGCCAATGTGCTCATCAGGATATCAGGCCATTCTGCTGCCTGACCAGTTTCATGATGTTTCCAGTGAACAATAGCAGTATCAAAGCCTCAGTGAGTCTCATTTGAGTTTCCCCTTCTTTTTTAAAAAAAATTTCTGAGAAAATAAATTAAAAATGCGAGGTCACAGTTTGTGTGTTATTTTTTGGGTAGCAAAAAGGGGATGTAGTAGTGTCTCCTGCTAAGTAATGTTAATGTTCGGACTTTCGAGTTTGACCAATGCAAGCATTAGCCTTGTAAAGTATCAATGTAAACATTAGTCCTGTCACTGTAGTCCCACCACCTGATGCTTATTATAATCTGCAGAAGTCAGGAGTGACCTTATGCCGATGCTGAAAAGTACATAATTGTCCAATGTGAAAAATAGATGAGCAAAGGGGATTCGAACTTAGAACACAAGGGCTACCGAATCACTTGGAAGTGAGCTTGGGACTGTTAGACCACCACCTCTGGCGTTAGTGAGCATTGTTAGTGAGCATTAATATACAGAGATTGACAAAATGCATGACAAACTATAAATTGGTTGGGGGAGGCAAAATCACCACTGGCCCACCGCCGACGCACTTTGGAATTGGTTACCTTGGTGGCTTGGTTTAAACCAACCAAGGAGGCCACCTTCCCTTATTGTTGCAGGGTATTTTGTATATGCTCATCTCTTATTTGGTATGGGGTGAAAAAGGAGAACCTCTGGCTAGTTTGGGACCAATTATTTTCTTTGAGACAGATATGATCATAACGGGAATGTAAGTCAATACTATTCTATTCCTAGTCATACTCGATTGCTAGAGTATTTGCAATGCACCTTAAACAACCCACTGTGTTATGCCTCCAGCATGGGAGCATCTTTATATATGCCCATGCTCATCCTTGCATGTACACGACATAACATCATAACATTGTTATCTTAATATTAAAACTATCAGGAAATATTTATTATTAATTAAACTTGATTTTTCGGCCATGTAATGGAATTAGATCAAACCATCTTAGTTGTGGCCTAGAACAGTCGCCACAAAATTTGCAGCCTTAAAAATGGGCTTAGCAATAAATAAATCAGGTCAAAACGAGTGAAAATTATAAGAGCGAATTGCACTGGCACTTCAAAATGAAGGCCTTAAAGCAGTGACACCCCATTTTATGTTTAGAAAGCACAAAGACCTCAAAAAAATTGGATTTTCAACAGATACATTTGTCCAATTAGTCATTTAAAACAAACAGTGATTTAACTGTTTTCAGTGATAAATTTGACAAATATATCTAACGAAAATTCAATATTAGGGTCTCTGTATTTTTTAGACATAAAATGGGATGTCAGTGCTTTAAGACCTCCATTTTGAAGGTGTTGGTGCAATGTTCAAATTATAATGTAACATGGGATACAAGGAAAGGGTCTCCATACTTGTGTCACCATCTCTAATGCCCACATACAATTTTTGTTGGATTGTTAGGGAGGTGAATCATGAAGCACGCTTTACATGCCGAACATTATATCCTCTCCTTGGGTTTTGGGTTTTGAACTTATGCAATCATAACTCCTTACATTATTTTCTTACCTATTCAATAAATTAAAAGGATAAATAAAAGAGCTCAAAACTGAACTGTTGTCGATGCTTTCATCATTTGAGTTTGTAAACCAAGGCCAGCCTATTTTTCTCAGGGAGACATTTTTTGACTGACTTTCATATTCACCTGTCAACTCACTTGGTGTGAATGTGAGAGACTCTTTTTACGTGTCGTTTTGTATTGATGCTGAATAATTAAGTTGCCACCTACCGAACTCTCTTATGTTCAGATTTAGGTCTGTCTGTAGTTGCTTTGTACTTTGTTTCTCTGGCTTATCGAAGATAACAGACGAACAATTTCAGAGAAGTGGTTCTGTGAAAATGATCGATCGCAAATTCGCAAATTCGCAAATTCGCAAATACGAAGGTGAGATTGTCAGATTTTGAATTACGAAGAAGATACTAAGTCAAGGTCAAGAATGGGTTATGTTTTTCAAACAAACAAAAAGAATGAACATGACTTGTTTGAGTAAATACTTGAGAGAAAACTGGTTCTGGAATGTCACTTTGTCTCTGTTGAACCCAACGGCTACCTTAAGAATATTCAACAGAAAAGGGATTACCAACTACAGATTTTTCAACTTTTAACAACCACTGAAAGTAGGGTTTTGAGCTCGTGAGAACCTAATCCCACTACCCCAAAGCCTCCAAGCCCCACTTTGCTATCAACTCTTATTGTCGGCTTCCTGACTTCTGTGGATTTAGTGACCCAAATGAAGAAGAGAGAGAGAAATAGAGAAAGAAAGTTCATGTCATTCGTTAATTGTCCTCCTCCTGTGGAAGCTGATTCATTTTCAATTTAAATGGCTATAAAGAGTAAGGCGACCCCATCCATGCTTTATGCTTCCCTTTTTCCCATCCAGAAGTGATGCTGATGGACATGGGCACACGGTTGATTTAAGGGAATCAAATTGGTTGGTTTTGATCTTGCTGAATCAGTTTCAGTCTAGTAGTGGGTTAAACTAAAATCAAATTATTGACTTTATTATTGGGAGACTTGGAAAAATCAAAACCTGATTTTCTAACTGTGATTATCACTTCAATTTTGATATTGCATACAACTCTAAAACTTCTCTTCAATTTCTGATGCAGGTATCAAAGTTGTAATCCAAGATCAAAATATCAAAACAACCTCTCAGCAAAATTACTGAGGTAAGACCACATAACAATATTACACTCCCCCTGAGTCCCTGACTGTTTGTATAGAAACCTTCAACATGGATTCACCATTTTGTTCCATCCATCTAACTAAAGAAGCCAACAAGTAAAGGTACCAAGAAGATTGAGAGAATAGAGAGAAAACCATGACAAGACAGAACTATTGGGTAATGTGATGAAGATTTTTTTTCTTCTTTTTTTAAGGAAAGGGAGGTGGATGGGTGAGATTTGATTGATAATTGATTGCTGGGGACACTTCCTAAGAGCCCTATATTACATTCTTGATTAGATATTCGAAATCTTTGTTTTGGTGAAAGTAGAATGCAGAGTACATAATTATTAGATTCTGAACACAAACTTCAAAAATTGCTCCAGAAAAACAGAGTATAAACTCGATGATTTAAAGCTATACACTGCTATTTTTTTGAAAACAACCAAGATTTGTGCTGTTACTGTTATGAATCTAATGAAATTGGGAGGAAAAGTTGAAGCTTTCAATCTTTTAGAAGACATAAAAGATGGATACTGAAAGATAAGATCATACATTTTTCATGCATCTTCGATTGGACAAGACAAGCCCTTAAACAAATAATCCTAAGTGATTTTTCTATTAGACTATCAACTTTATATGAGTATCCAATGTACAGGAAAAGAGAACACGGGTTTCTCGTTTTTCATTTAATGAGTTAGCTGGGTATAAAACAGTGGAAGACAAGAGCCTCAAAAGAGAGATCTCATGATCTCTCTCCATTTCCATTGTCGGGAAGAAAGATTAGAAAGTGATAAACTAATGATATTAGATTGAATTGAAAAGTAGCCACTGGACTTGTATAGTTAGTCAGTCGTTGTCCCTTTTAGAACATTTTATTTGTTAGTCAAGTTCCCGAAATAGCTTCCTAAAAGAAATTGTTAAGGTAAAACTACTTAGGAAAATTGCCTCAAGAACTCTGCTCATAATTTTTTATTTATAAGAACTCATGTATCTTATAAAGGATAGAGAATAATGAAGAAGATTATATTCACCTTATGTGTTATGGATTGATGGTTGTTATATCTTTTACATTAGTATAGGTCATCTTGTATTATATTCTTAGTAATAATGTTCAAAAGTATCCAGCAGTACGATTCAACCCTATATTATAATGATATATGTACTTACTTTAATTAGAAAACATCCACATCATGTATTGAAGAATAAGAAAATGAAAGAGATTTGAAATTCCTTCACCACTGGTGGAGGGTTAGTTACTTGACCCTCATATATATAGTTATAGTATATTCTGCTCTGGAGCTGAAGCCAAGAGAGACAAGAAAGACTGAAAAGAGGAATTGGGCTGTAAGGGCTGAGCTGGGTTGGTCTCTACCATTACAGTCCATGCTCTAGATTGGTCCATTCTTTGGTCCATCAAAGTACCTAAAGCTTCTCTCTCTCCTCTCTCTCCTCTCTCTCTCTCTCTCACATTCTTTCTTATTGGTTAGATATTGCTGTTAGGTTGCATAGCTTTTTAATGCATAGCTTTTTAGCTATGAGCCTATGAGGACTAATAGGGCATTATGATCATTGAGATGTAAGAGAGTGATCTATGCTGGTATTTCCGTGCTCTATCACTCTCTTCAAAGAACATGTGTTTCTTTCCCTTATATGAAGAAATAGAGAGATAAGACTCGTATGGGTACTTGCTACACTCCTGGAAAGAGTTTTTCTTTTTTGTTTTTCATGTCAACTTGAGTGGAGTTGATGAAAACCCTATTAAATGATGAGAGGTGATGAAGAAAGAAAATTTTTTTTCTTTCCCTGGGTAGGAGATGAAGAGAGAAGGTGATGAAGAAAGAGATTTTTTTTTTCTTTTCCTGGGTAGGAGATGAAGAGAGATGAAGTAATATACCATCATGCATACATACAAAGACAAAGCTTCCACCTACTTTCCCCACGCGGACCACATTCCTTTGAATCATCTCCATTTAAGCTGCAGTTATAATATTACTCTTTGGGTCCTTCACAAAAACCAAAAAAAAATAAAAAATTAAATTCTCTCAAACACCATGATAGCATCTGAAGCATCTGACCACCTGCACACACCCTTTCTTAATTCAGCAAAACTCATTTTGTAATTTGGAAAGCTATTTGATGATTTTGAGGATCATTTGTCAATACAGTTTTGATCATTTGTCTATACAGTTTTGAGTTCAAAAGGATACTATAATCACATGATCCATGTGATGATACACATGCAAAATTACTGTTCCCACCCTTTAAAATGAACAAAAATTAATTAATCTCGTCTAAATTAGAAATCAATCACTGTTAGCTCTTTAACTCGTGCAACTTCAAAAGTAGCACCATTTGTCTTTCTTTCTTTTACAGATGTTGGTCCCCCCCCCCCCCCCCTCTTCATTTCATATGACAAAACACTTGATGTGCATTCCAGTGTCAAAGGACTTGGCATGCGAAGAAGCCTTAGCTGGTCCACTTCAGGGTTTGGCACCAATGTACAGTAAACCAAACCCTCTCATTTACATGCAAGTAATTTTGTTTGGCCATTTTCCCTTTCTCTCTTAACTGGGTCAATCACCACCACAACAATTTCCTTTTATGTTCTGGAACTGGAGATCTCTTGGACATCTTCAGTGTTTGGCAAAGCCTTTTACTCCATTCCTCTCACACCAATTCAGTCGTAGGGAGGAAGATTACAGCAATCATATATGCCTTCAGAGCTTCTGACCTTTGACAAAGTCTGCTTTCTTTATCTCTAGCTTGTTTGGCTTTTCCTCCCAAAAGAAAGCATTATTGTGCCCTAAAAATTCCATCTTGGGATGGAAAATCATTGTTTTTCAAATATTCAGACTTGATGGATTGATTTTATTTTATTTTTCCCATTTGAATTGATTTAGTTAAGAAAAGCAGACAAAGTGAACATTCCTTTAGAAAGTCATAGGGTTAGATTACAATAATCTCACAGTGGAAAAGCTAAAGAGATGATCATATAGGGTTGGAATTACTTTAAAGATTTGTTAGTGAATAAACTATGTGGCTATTGAAGACTGGACAAAGAAAGATATTTAAATAGAAGAGCTGGCCCCATTACTAGACAATGGTTGGAGATGCGAGAACCCTCTTCTCCTCTTTTCTTGTTTCTTCCTTTCCTTTCTAGATGGACATGAAGCTTCTCTGTGAAGGACCAAGGACCAAAGAAACAGTAACCCTACAACACTACTTTGGTCCAACGGTATACATGTAGGATTAAATGTTAGTGGGACCAGAGGTAGGTTTGCTTCCTAGTGAACCTAAGCTTATATATATATATATATATAAGATCTCCATCATGAACTTCGACCAATTGCTTTCATCTCACCCACCTTTTCAATGGTGTGTAGTCATTCCAAAGGAAAATTGAGAGAAGCTGAAGAAGACTAAGGAGAATTTTGGAAGAGAAAACTCTCAAAATATAAAATCTAAGCATATGGGACAAGAAGTAGGTAAGCTCAAACCCTTCAAGACATAGACAAGTCTCTTTAGATTAAGTGGGCTAATGCCCCTTAACTGTATTTTGCAGTTTGCATTATGTAGCCTCAAGAGACCTTCACTGTGAACTGATCTTAGCTGTCCGGTTCGGGGGTCTGACCCGGTCATCGATCGCTAGTCGATGATGATTCAGACAAACCGGATCCGAGATCTAGAACCATGTAAGTAGGTTCTAGTCCATTAATAGTTCAGACCAAATAACATGTGATGAGATGGCATTGGTGTTAAGATATATCTCTAGTTAAATTTATAACTAGTTGATGGACTTGGTGATTTTTAAGAGGATTAATATATCCAATTGATCTACTGGTTGGGGGAGTTGGATTAGTTGTCTAGACCTTAAATCAAGGAAATACCCACATGGGGTTGATGGGTGTACATCAAAGAGGTAGAGACTTGACTAAACTGAACTCTAATTTGAAATGGAAGGTTTTGTCGCAGTGTAGTGAGTTACATATGATCTGTTAACCAACTACATACCCATCACTGTTAGCAGCCTGAGAAGACAAGATATCAGTTCCCCAGAAGAGGATAAGCTGAGAAGGTGAAAGAAGCAGAAGCAGAAGCAGAACCAGATCATCAAGGAGCAGCAGAAGAAGAAGACACGAAGGAAGAAAACCCAGATTTTTTAAATCAATGAAATGATAAAGAGAGATGAAAAGAAGGGGACCCAGACCAGCTTTCATGTGAAATTCATGGTGTCACTGGCAGTGGTGGTGGTGCCTTTGAGATCTGATCTTGGCCCACAAATTTGCAAAACCCAAATAATAGGGGGTAACTCCCAAACAAGAAGAGAAGAAAACTCATGGAAGTAATCCCTTAGCCGTCCAAGAATTGCAGTTATAAATGACATAAGAAACAGTACCCAAGTCCAGAGATTGATGAGAGCTGAACTGCTTAAGCTGATCAAGACTCGCTGACTCGCGGAAGGAACAAAGGAGCAGCGATGAATGACGCGAAGCTAATGCAATTTTTAAATGTAAGTTCTCCAGTCTAGGAATATAACCAACAGGTCCACATCTATCTATTGTGCCGTTGGGTCCATGACTTTATTCTTTTTTTTTTTTTTTTTTTTTTGTTTTATTTTAAATTTCTCTAATTTGTCAGGAAAGCACATAAGCCCAAGCCCAATTCCTCTATTTTATATGCGCCAGCTTTCTCTTCCTTCTCCCCTACGAGTCACTCACTCAGTTCTGTATCATGGAAGAAGAACCACTGATCTCAGAGTGTGAAGCTCAAACTTCCACCACCACCATCACCGCAACCTCCGGCACGTCGGAGGAAGAGGCAGAATTCAACAAGCAAAATCAGAAGAGCTCAGCAGCAGCTGTGAAGAGGGAGAAAGGTTCAAGCAGGAAGAAAGTGAAACAAGGAAACAGTGGCAATGAGAGTAACAGAGACTCCGGCAGCGCCGTGGACGGCAAACACCCGACTTATCGCGGCGTTCGGATGCGTAATTGGGGGAAATGGGTGTCTGAAATCAGAGAGCCAAGAAAGAAATCAAGGATCTGGCTGGGAACATTTTCCACGCCAGAAATGGCGGCTCGAGCCCACGACGTGGCAGCTCTCACCATTAAAGGCAATTCAGCTTATCTCAACTTCCCAGAATTGGCTCAAGAACTTCCCCGTCCTGCCACTTCTTCGCCAAAGGACATACAAGCCGCCGCTGCTTTGGCGGCAGCGATGGTGTCCACGGTGGTAACTCCGACGACCAGCCATGCCCATGTGGAAGAAGAAGAAGAAGTAGAGAAGCCAAGTCATCTGGCCAAGCCGAGCTGCAAATCTCTCACTCTCCTACGCAAACTACAACTTCAGAAGACACCCAAGAATCCTCCTCTGTTTCTCATCAATTCATGGATCATGATGATCAGACATTTTTTGACCTGCCGGATCTCCTTCGTATAGATGTCACAGCAGCCAATCCAATTGACGGATTTGGGATCTCTTCTTCATGGCTATCATCAAGTGGAGCAGAGCCGTTCTTGTGGGAATACTACTAGTAAGAGAGAGAGAGACAGAGAGAGAGACACACACAGAGCTCTTAATTAGAAAGTAGTAGTTAGTGTTGATGAAGAATGTGATTGAATTGCAGAATTGAGCACATTTGGGGAGGGAGCCAGAGTACCTTCAATGGCCAAACAGAAAGAAGCCCAGTCGAGGACATTCGATGTTTTATCTCTTGAGAGATGGGTTTTGGTTTCTTTGCTACTTTCAGGTCGATCAATCTTGATCTCTCTAGAAGGATTTCCGCAGGGACCGGAAAGAGGAAGGTGGAGAGTTGTCCAGTTTCATTGTCTCACTTGCTATTATGCGCCTTGAAGGTGACTTGGTCCTTAAACTTCACCTGTTTATAGTTGATACATAAATAACAACTCACAAGTTATATAAATCTAGAAAAGTTGTGTATGGGGCACCATGAGTGACAATCAATAGAAGTGTAATTCAAGATTTTTCACTGGAGGGATATCTCATGGTTTTAGGTCCACTGGTCCTACCCACTTGCTTCCTAATTTATTTAGAAACCCATATAGCCAATATGAAGCAAAATTCTCCTAATAATTGATGAAATTGTCTCAATCCCCTCTCTCTCTCTAGCTCTCTTTCTCTCAAAAAGGTCCTCTCCTCTCCGGTTACCCAACTATTACTATGTAGATTTGATTACTCGTGATCCTCCCAACTGTCGAATACACTTTGTGAAGGATTCTGAGTTCCTTTCTCTCGAAAAAATTGTTTCATACAAGAGTGAGTGTCAAATTATCAATCAAGAAAATAGAATAATTTACATTTTCTCTTAGATTTTTATTTTTAAGAGTACCTTTTATATGTCTTCTTATGTTTTGACCACCCTCGAGGTAACAAGAAGCATTTTTTCTCCTTTTAGTCAAAAGAAGCAGTTTTGTCAGCTACACATCATTCTTCTCTCTCTTTATTTTTTTTTCTTTTTAAAAAAGAATTAGATTTGAATTATGGAACAAGTCAGTCTTTCTCCATGTAAAGAAGAATCCTGATGAAATATTTTAGTTTACACAAATAGAATATTTTCATATACAAGAACATTTCCCACTCTAAAGATATAGGCATATTGTATTATATGGTACATCTTTTTATCCAAAATAATAATTTGGATTTTAGTTCATTGCTAGCTAAGACAGTTTTATAAAGTAATCCTAATTTAGTATAAAGGGTTTGTCCCTATTGGACTAGTAAGCTAGAAGCCACTAGAATGACCTCACCTAGCTATCACCATCTTCATGGTCTATTTCTCCATCATTAAGTCTTGTAAATAATCTCAAACTGTTTTTGGCTACATATGTGACTTTACAACTCTAAAGATCATCTAGACAATTTTGTCAAATTTCAATGATAACTTTCATGTTTCCAAATATAATGACTACACATGATTGAGTCGAGATGTAAAGCCGATGTTGTATAATTTTGTGAGAGGACAATTAATTAGGAATAGAGCAAAAACATAAGATGAAGATACAAGAGTCGAATCAAAGACTGTTTACTTTTAAGTTCCAATCAATGATATGTGAAATCATAAGCATACTCTTTGATTAATGTTCAAAGTATATGAGATTAAACATGACATGATGGACTTTTATTGGCATGTACTATGGAAGAATGTTAATTGTTTTATTCAGCTTTTACTGGTTAAGCTTTTGGTTTGAAGCCTCCCTAAGGTAAATAATGATAATGAAACTTAACAAACTCAATCATGTAATTAAATTACAATTGTTTATATAGCAGCCTTTTTGAGTTCTTGACTGAATGGACACTTTTATTTCTTTCTTTTTCCCCAAGAATAATCATATTAATGAGCATAAGAGGAACATTTCTTTTTTCTTTTTTCCCAAGAATAATCATTATTAATGAGTATAAGGGGAATTAAACATGAAGGCAACCTTCCTCCCTTTTAAGTTGAAAAGAAGTGCACCTAATGCTTTTTACCTGAAATATGAGAATACTTGAATGCTTTTGATGCATGGGTTTCTCTCTCATGCTATATTTTTTTAGCATGAGAGAGATAGAGATAGAGATAGAGAGAGAAAGAATGTCTTTGTGTGTGTTTTGCTTAAGGGACAGGTTTGCTAGCTATGAAGGGTAGAGGGGGGGGGCAGCATTTTCAAGCACAAGACTCGTTCAGGGAGATGGGGTGTTCTGAGGGTGGTTGCCCCTCTCTGAGATTTGGGTTTTTCTCAAATCAAAGTCGATGATTCTGAAACCTAACAACCCTTCTCTCTTCTATCCAAAAAAAGAAGGGTTTTGGGTAGAGGGGTGAAAAGGCGTAGAGGGTCGGAGTTTCAAATCTAAAACCTCATTAGACTTGTTGCAACCACTATGCCAAAAGTACATGATCATAGTTCTTAAATTAGCTGTTGATTAGTCTCAGTGAAAAGTGCCTCATAAGTTGCTCCCCTGGATCTGGCAAAACCACCATGTCTGGTGTTAGGTGTTCACCATCTTAATTATCATTATCTCTTTATCTATTCACATTATTATTAATTAGCCAAACTACATCTTGTGATTATATAATCATCTGAGTAATGGATATAGATATAATACTTAGTGGCAAAATGGACCTACCACCATGAATCATAGATGATGCATTTATCCAAATAATTAATCAATTAATCTCCACAATGGACTCACTTCCTTTCTGAAAGTTATTTATAATTCACAGTATAATTAGCTTATTCCTCCAAAGTACACAATGTAAAGAATTGCATCAAATGCTCCAAAGACACACTCTTAAAACTTGATATGCATTGGTCAATACTGTGCCAGATTGGTTGATCAGTCTCAGCCATATAATGGTTTACCTTATTGGATCATCAAACAAAAAGAAGAAAAAAGTTAAAATAAAATGAAAATTAAGCCAATTTCTTTAATGTTGTGTTTTGATTGTCATCTTAAAATCATGAAAGAGTTTGAATTTTCTTAGTTAGTTGAGGCGACAATTTATTATTTGAATATGTAGTCGAGGTGTGCGTAAACTGGCTCGAAAGAAACTCAGATCTCGGGGGGAAAATCATGTTAAGAAAAAAAAAAAGGGAGCTTTTGTAGAGAATAATAAAAAGTGGTTAGAGGAGAAGAAAAAATGTAGAGAGGTTGAAAGAGGAAAAATAGGAAAAGGGAGTAAAAAGAGGGAAAAGAGAAGAAAGGAGGGGGAAATGAAAGGTAAGAGTATGTATGACCCATGTGAGCAAACTTGGAAGGCAAGCTTAGAATCATAACTAGGTAGGTCAATGTATGCTATTAATATTAGTGGTTGGTCCATTTGATAAGATACTAAAAGAGTTTAAAGATGCCCGACATGATAGTCTCCCACAGTGATTGATTTTGGTTTATATTGTTTGCTGCATGCAGCAGCTTTGGCCTCAGGGAATCACTATTTATTAGCTGGAAACATGTTCTTCATAGAGATTCCCATTTTGATTTTCAGAATCCAATGTCCAAGTCACAACCATGCACATTCCTTAAAGATCGAACATATCTAATCTACCACATCATATGATTCATAACTGAAAAAAAAAAATTTCCCCTTTTTATTTGATTCAAAATCTACATGTGAGAAGAAAGTGAACATGAGAGAGTGAATTGAATTGTTTATATATTGATGTGGAATTTATATTCTTATACTTCAACTGGATCTTGGGTATTGATCAATTGGATCAATATTTTTGCAAAATAACATACTATTAATCATAAGATGCACGGGCAAATCAAGGAGAGAGACAACGTCATGGACCAATTAGGGATGGGGTCAAGGCAAGTGAAGGTTAGGGACAGGTTTAGGGTCAATCAAGGACAAAGATAGAGACAATGCCAATCAGGACAGTGTCAAGGTCAGGGTCAGGGTCAGGGTCAACCCGTCTTGACCCAACCCAATCAGGGACAATTAGAGTAGGAATAGGTTAGGCTTGGCATGCAAAACTTAAAGTCAAAAACAAGAATTCTAGGTCCTAAATTAGGGTCGTGACAGAACCAGACTTAACTTAAAAAAAATATAGGGTTGGGATTGGTATTAGTATTGGAAAAGCCTGGCGTAGCACGTCTGAGTTGCTGTCCTGGAGAATTGGTGTTATTTTTCGAGACTTCAAAAGTCTTTTTATTTGTCACATTCTCTCGTGATATTAACCATCGTCTCAAACATGAGATGTGAAGTTTTTGCCATGAGACTTGGATTACTTCAAGCTTTAAAAGAACAATTTTCAAAGATTTCATGTTAGAATCTGTTGGTGCAAGAAATGTTATCTTGGCTCCTTGGTTTGCTCCAGATCCAGCCCTTGTTCCTGAGACCAAAGCAATGTGAAAGTGGACCGCCTCTGAGGACGGGAAGCCCCCTCCAACGATCTAGTTAGCTCAGGCCAGCAAATAAGAGGCTCCGTAAAGGAGTAAAGACCCCAAGAGACGATGAAGATCATCCTCCTGAAGGGTTTGCCAACTAAAAGAAACGGTGGCTGGAGAGTGTAGAGCTTACATCGTCTTTTTCGTGAGGAGAGACTATATCATGGATCCTTACCCTTCTCCATGACCTCCGGGCAGCTGTGCGAGACAAGGGTCCCTTTAGCCGCCACCATCCTTCGGTGTGCAGGATTCGACAGAGATCTTGTCGTCCTTGGACTTGAGGAAACCTCAAATCATACCAGACACTAAGGTTGCTTGGATAATTGGCTCAAGCACGTGGGTCCCATGCCACGTAGGCCCTTTCGCAGGGGATGAGTTGGCTCGGGGCTTCCTTAGCTGCCTAGGGCCGGTTCCAAAACTTATCTCTCAGGTTTGGCGATATCCGCGACCACAACGGAATCAAATCGTTTTGAGCTAATTAATCAACTTTAAAAGCAGTTTGATATTATGATTGATATAACATGATTATGTCATGATTTTTTTGAGTTTCAAATATCATTTGAAGTGGTTACCAAAAAAAAAAAATTCATTTGAAGTTCATAATTTTGTCTATATATCAAGGTTTTCCAAGGTTACCACGACAGACATGTTGGTCCAGTTGGTCTTATAATTTGATAAAGAACCTTAATTTGTTTTTATTTTTATTTTTTTAATGCCTCCATTTGCACGAGCTCTATGATTCAATAAAAAAAAAAATCTCTTTCAAAAAAAAAATTTATATAAATCGTTTAATTGTTAAATCGAAAAAAGAAATAAAAAAATTTGGTTTACTGGCTAAACCAACATTACAAGTCAAGTCATCCCGTATAGACTATAGATGTAGATGATGATGATGATGCAATGCATGGGAATATGGGTTGTTAACGTGATCAGCAAGCGCATGATAGCAAGGGTATGATGGTTACGTGGATGGCATTTAGTGGTGCATGGACGGACAGAGAGACAAGCTACAACCCACCCACAACGCTTTGTACGATACACGTTTTTCCTACGCGACTCTTACGTCACTCTCACTCTCACTCTCACTGTCACTGTCACTCTCACGCGCGGAGCGAGTTTCGACTCTTCCGAGTGAGAAAGACAACTGGGCCTTCAGAGATGTGGTGGGCCTTTCCGCCAGCTTTAATGCACAATGGGCCCTGCCGGTTTTATTTACGTCGTTCGTCCTTTTTTTTCCGGTTGAGAAAAGATTACATCATTATTGCTCACGTGCTTCATTTCAAGATGGACCTCTCTCTCTCACAGGAAACGCTGCCAGCGTGTCTCTGACCCATCTTTACAGAGTTCGACTTCAGTACTGTGTAATAATTTGTGTAGTACTACACTGCACAAATTAATTACGCAGCACTCAAGCAATTTTCAACTTTACACCTCTACCTCTGTTGTTTTTCCTCATTACCAAACCAATTATCTCGGGCACAGGCCGAGGGGCTAAGAAGAGAAGAGAGAAAAATGTGTATAGATATGAAAGCTTAAACTCATGATCTCTTCGACTTATTATCTTTACATAAGAGGTTACCACCAGCGTGCTAGAATTAGAAGCACATCCACCCTGTACCTCTGTTCTTAAAGGTTGGATTGGACACGCCAATTCCTCCACTACCAGTATTAATTTCTAGGTTATGTGGTGGCTTAAGTATGATCATAAGAGGATTTTGAGTCCACTTGTTCACAAAATCTCTCGTATTCCATAGGATATAGGACGTAAATGCATTAAACCTATCTATCTCAAGGAGAATTAATATTCATAACTTGATGCAATCTCCAATATCTCAAACCCTAATTCTAAAAAAAAATTGGCACATTATTTTTTCTCCTATTCATGAATAGATACCTACCAATACTAATAATACACTGGTCCTTTCTCCATTGAAAGGCAATTGTATAATTGTATGTCTCTATCTCCTCAAATTATATCAAACAAAACCCTAAAGCAAAGACTTTCATGCCATCCTTATGATAATGACAACTTACAATTTTCAATATTTCTTGTCATTGTCACATTGTATTTTCAAATATTGACATATCATATTTGGCCAGGGATTAGTGTTTAATAATAATCACTTGGACCTAATTTTTTATGCCGATTCATTATTGATGATGTGAATTGTGTCTCCATTTGGAACAAAAAAAAACAAAAAAGAGCATGTCTCCATTTACAAATACACAAGAAAAAAAGAAAAAAAAAAAAAGTGTTTTCCTTTTGGTTCAAGCGATCTCTACGGGTTGTAAGTGACATGACAAATGATTTAGCCCAAAATTCTTTGCCTACAAAACACACGACCGGTCGGTTGTATTCCATTCTATATTTTTATACTTTGAAATCTTTATTCAAAGAACAAATTCTTTTACCTAGAAAAAATAGAGGAAGAAATTAAAATGTTTTTGTATATCTTCAAAAATATCCTTTGAATATGGTTCATGCTAATAAAATCTCATGCCTTACAATAAGTACTATGGCTTGAGAAAAACTTCATGGCAAACAAAATTATTGTGAACTTGTTGCACTTGGTAATGTCCTTTCATTGTACCTTGGTTGCTTCTTGCTTTTTGGGTCCATTTGTTTTGTCATATTGAAAAAGAAAAAGAAGGGACTGAAGGGTCACCTTTTCTAAGGAGGAGAAGAACTGATGACTTGTTTGTCTAGTAGTACAAATATGAAGGGTTTTTTTTTCAGAAAAAGGGTTTAAGAGGACAAAGAAGAAGTGGTCGAAATGACATATAAGCCCCAGCTCTTAAATTGTTGTTTGAGTAAATTAAATTCATGTACTTTGTATCAACTAAGTCATTCATTTGCTTCATTTGAATATGTTTCCACAAATTTCATTCTTAGATTATTTTGTGGTTTTTTTTTTTTTTTCTTTGAAAGTCAGGTTACTAAACAGCAAAGCCGAGGTCAGGGAACAAAGTATAACAAGTCAAGACTCAAGTTGTACATGTAACTAACTGGGCCTTTTTAGCTAGGTGATCAGCTACAAAATTGATCTGTCTAGAAGCAAAAATGAAAATACAATCCTTAAAATAGAGGGTCGAATACTCGACATTAGAGATAATGGTCTCAATCTCATGCCCTTGGAACCTTTGCATTTGGCTCCAAATTCCACTATGATTTTGTTGATGCCTTCCCCTAGGATGTGAACGATAGTTGTTATTGTCATTTTGAAAAGAATTTAATCATAATGAAGACGTGGATTCACAAAAACCACATAGCTATCTTAGTTTGAATCCTCTTCTTGGAACACGCCTACCAGCTATATATCATTAGATTGATGCTCCTCACTCGGCAAATAAACAAGCAACTAACCTACTTGAACTTGTCTTCTCAACTTGATATGTTACCATCTCAAATTATATCATAGAAAATATATATATATATAGTACAATTGCTTTAAATTTGAAGAGTCATTCAAGAGAAGGCACCACCAAACTAACAACACTAGATATTGCTTCTCTTTTTTGGGAATAACTCTTTTTCCTTGAATATCTCTCTCCATCATCAAATAGTTATCACCCTTATCACCCAACTATCATCAACATTGGTCCCTCCCCTTTGTTGTGTGGTTGTGAACTATTATTAAGTAATATCTGAACAATATTATGATATCTACATCAATTTTTATATAAATTTTTTTTTTCATATAAACTTTTAACATATTGAGTTCATCTTATAATAATTGTTTAGCATAATTTTTTTATTTTATATTTTAAGATTTTTAGCTTTTGAATTTATAATTTTACCTCCCTTACTAAAAAGCCTGAAATTCATTTCCATCTCAAAGGAATCCAAGCTTGAAACTTCTTTCCTCCTTTCATGTACATGTATGTACTTGCGAGATCTCCAACAAGAAACCCTTTTATATGAGATTTGTTCAGCCCTGAAAATTACTCTTATTAGATTTTTTTTTTTTTTTTTTAACTAGAGTATATAATCTAAGATTTAAAATACAGATCAGGTAGTTTTTTATTTGTAAAGATCAAGTAGTTTTAAGAGACGTAGAAATTTGAATGCTTTATTCTTGATAAGGGCAAAAGAAAAATGTATAATCATTGAAGAGCAAAAGATAAATGCTGGAGAGTAAAAAACGAGTCCAGTCCAAATCATCTTCATGTGGTGCAATCTTATCTTAATACAAAAAGCTGTGAAAATTGTTAATATGGCCCATGCAGGTCTCGAACCTGCGACCTTCGCGTTATTAGCACGACGCTCTAACCAACTGAGCTAATGGGCCATTTGTATCTAATAGAAGAAAATATATTAAGATGGCGTACTTTGTACTTTTTAGTAGCCCTTAAAAGTCATTCTATTACAAACATCTACACCTAACAATCTTTAAATACAAAAAGATGTATCTACCTTTATTAAATACTTATTTATCTTTATGCTGATTAGTAGAGAGCTTTTGTATTAATAAGAAATAGAATTACATGTTGTTCACATAGATGGGGCGTGGAATCAGTCCGGTGGACAAAGGGGTCGGGCCTTGGTGATACGAGAGCGAACCGGAGGTTTTGAGACAACCAGGTGTAAACTCGGGTTTTCTTCATGGACCTCCCTCTATAGAAGCAGAAGCTTGTCGTGATACTCTCCATTTTGCACTATCTCTAAGGCTCAACTGTATTTTTATGTATTCTGACTGCCTATCAATTATATCTTGGTTGAATGGTGTGCAAGTACAAATAGATTGAACAACTTCTTTGATTCTGGAGCATTTAAAGCAACTTGCCAATGACTTCGTGTTAGTTCAGTTTCACTACTTTCGTAGAGCTAATAATTTGTATGTAGACTTCGTTGCTTCTTTCTAAGTTTTTTGGGGTTCCACGCTACCATTTATTTTTTAATCCGCCAATTTGTAGTGCATAGTTGTTTAGGCCAGACTTTTTTGGTTAATGAAAATTTTTGATCTTTAGACAAAAAAAAATAACAGTATAATAAAATAAAATTAGTTTTTTAGTTTCTAGTGAGGCCTACCCTTAGCATCTCTCCTTGATCCACCAAAGTCGCTGCAAATGCCACTGTTTTTCCCGTCTGGTGGCTACTTCCAAGGAAGAAAACAACTCCACTTGACTCTTCCGGTGGCAAAACCTGTTGGACCCATCAAGTTGGTCAGTCTTTTCTCTTCCAATCCAATCCTTACCCTCTCTGGGTTTCCTTCCATCTCATTACATGTCATGTTTTAAATTACCTCCTCAATTTTAAAATCCTTAAGTGTTGCATGTCGGGATCTAATGGGGAATCATCTCTTGTTCATACTATTAACTGGAATACTATGTGTTCATCTAAACAATATGGAAGGTTAAACCTCAAGAAACGGGAACACATGAACGTAACTCTTCTATCTCAAAAGGCTTGGGAGCTATTAACTCCAGTGAAATCACCATGGGAATGAATGATGAAAGACAAATACTTCAAACATGAGACTTTCTCGAGTGCTTCACAATCTCAATTTACATTGTTTATGTTGGAAAATGCCATGTCAGCATTTGCCACATCAACCTCCATTGGGTTTGATGATAACAAACATGAATTACTAATGGCTATATTGAATTATGTTGTTTTAGTTCAAGATGAGAACAAGTGGACCAACTCCAAGTCAGAGCCATATGTTCATGCTCAAGTCAAGCCCAAACTAAGATCATGCCAAGATGGACAAGAAGTCTAAGTCAAGATGATCATGCCAAGATGGACATGAAGACCATGCCAAGATGAACATGAAGATGATCATGAAGAATGGAATATAAGAAGACTCAAGAACTTCAATGATCAAGACTTAGATGAAGTTAGGACTTAAGACACCTACATATGCACTCTCATGTAATTGTATGTAATCATGTGCATATCATGTCACTAGACTGACCTAGGACATAGTAAGAAGGTGTATGAGGCTTAGGGTTGACCAAAAAGTCCAAAAACCCAAGCCAAGTCCAAGTCCCAAACTAAGACAGCAAAATTGTGCACTAGACGGACGACGTCTGGGCAGACAAACAACCGTCTGGTTTGCTGACAGAAATGCATGTCACAGAAGGCCAGACGGCCTGGCCGTCTGGCAGACGGAATTTCGTTTGGGTAAGCCAGACGGTCACCGTCTGGTCCTGACTAAACCACAACGGCCAGTTTTTAACGGATCTTTTCCAAGACGGACGTCTGGGCTGAAAACAGGACAAAGATTATGTCCATTTTCTATCCGTTGGGGATTGGGTTTAGGCACTTAAAGGTGCTCTATATAAACCCAATTCACCTCATTTGAGAGGGTTGAACTCCACCCTTGATCAACTACTCCCCAAAGTGATCTCAAGCTCTCAAATCACAAAGAAGCAATTGTGCTTTGGCCTCTCATCCTCACTCAACCTTAAAGAACAATACCAATGTACTAGGTAAGCTTGAGGTGATTGAAGCCGTCGGTGGTGCATACATTTCAATTTGAGCATACAACTCACATTGCATCACACTCACACAAGAGGTAAAGTGTCACACCTCTTGTAAGGTAATACCATTTTCTTGTAAACTATTCAATTCTAGTCTAGGTAGATTAGAATTGGTCTTTGGGTGCTCTTGCTCGTTAACAAAGATTGATTGGGTGCTCTTGCCCATAAACAAATATTGTGAAGGGTGCTCTTGCCCTACTTGGTAAAGAAATATTGTAAAGGGTACTCTTGCCCCGTAACAAAGATTATTATAAAGGGTTTGATCTCTACCCATTGTATTTAAAGAGAATCATTAGTGGAATACTCTCTTAAGGCCAAAAGAGGAGTGGACGTAGACTTGTATAGTTGAACCACACTATAAATCATGTGTTGTAGTTTTTTTGCTATTGTTTAAAATGAGTCCAAATCATCTCTGTGCTCCTCGGCTTTACAACCACACAATACGGTGGGGTGGCTTTACAACCACACAATACGGTGGGGTCTACAAAAAGTTTGAAACCGCCACTGCCACGTGGTGCAATCTTAATACAAAAAGCCGTGAAAAATGTTAATATGGCCCATGCAGGTCTCGAACCTGCGACCTTCGCGTTATTAGCACGACGCTCTAACCAACTGAGCTAATGGGCCATTTGTATTTAATAAAAGAAAATATATTAAGATGGCACTTTGTACTTTTTAGTAGCCCTTAAAAGTCATTCTATTACAAACATCTACACCTAACAATCTTTAAATACAAAAAGATGTATCTACCTTTATTAAATACTTCTTTATCTTTTTGTTGATTAGTAGAGAGCTTTTGTATTAATAAGAAATAGAATTACAAGTTCACATAGATGGGGTGTGGAATCAGTCCAGCGGACAAAGGGGTCGGGCCGTGGTGATACGAGAGCCAATCGGAGGTTTTGAGCCAACCAGGTGTAAACTCGGGTTTTCTTCATGGGCCTCCTCTATAGAAGCAGAAGCTTGTCGTGATACTCTCCATTTTGCACTATCTCTAAGGCTCAACTGTATTTTTTTTGTATTCTGACTGCCTACCGATTATATCTTGGTTGAATGGTGTGCAAGTACAAATAGATTGAGCAACTTCTTTGATTCTGGAGCATTTAAAGCAACTTGCCAATGACTTTGTGTTAGTTCAGTTTCACTACTTTCGTAGAACTAACAATTTGTATGCGATTTCCTTGCTTCTTGGTTGTTTTAGGTTGAAACTTTCTAAGTTTTGTTGGGGTTCCGCACTACCATTTATTTTTAATCCACCAATTTGTAGTGCACGGTTGTTTAGGCTAGACTTTTTTGGTTAATGAAAACTTTTTATCTTCAGACAAAAAAAAATAACAATATAATAAAATAAAATTAGTTTTTTAGTTTCTGGTGAAGCCTACCGTCAGCATCTCTCCTTGATCCACCAAAGTCGCTTCCAATGCCACTGTTGTTCCAGTTTGATGGCTACTTCCAGGGAAGAAAACAACTCCACTTGACTCTTCCGATGGCAAAACTTGTTGGACCCATCAAGTTGGTCAGTCTTTTCTCTTCCAATCCAATCCTTACCCTCTCTCGGGTTTCCTTCCATATCATTACATGTCATGTTTCAAATTACCTCCTCAATTTTAAAATCCATAAGTGTTGCATGTAAGGATCTAATGGGGAATCATCTCTTGTTCCTACTATTAACTAGAATACTATGTGTTCATCTAAACAAAATGGAAGGTTAAACCTCAAGAAACTAAAACACATGAACTTAACTCTTCTATCTTGAAAGGCCTGGGAGCTATTAACTCCAGTGAAATCACCATGGAAACGAATGATGAAAGACAAATACTTCAAACATGAGACTTTCTTCAAGTGCTTCACAATCTCAATTTACACTGTTTACTTCCCTAAACCCGTTTCTTAAATTGGTCCATTTTATTTTATTGAAGTGTCCAAAAATTGATCACCCCTTAACGTGTACCTACAAAACAAGGTTAGATGTGGACCGACTCAATGGTCGGGAAGTCACCTCCAAAGGTTAAATCAGTAATGGATCACCACAGAGCTCTGGCTAATTGCATAGCTTAATTGAATAACAATAATGAAGGGAAACGATTCAGATACCTCTGGTTTGTGTGATACATTAGTTTATATAGGATTCACCTCTTATTCTTGAACGTTGGATTCATTCATGATCCTTCTTGGTAGTCGTCCAATCGTAGGATTTTCTCCCCCATTTTTTGGCCAATATATCCCAAGCTTGAGTATCTTGTGTGCCAAAGCTCATCCACCCATATGTGCTTCACAGATACCCTCGTGCACCTCTGTTAATGCATTCTTTGATCCTTCTAGTCCCAAACACCTTAGCAATGCTCCAGCATAAGATCTTCGGTATAGTCTTCCATTCTACATGGTAAAGCTTGCCACTCAAATTCTAGAACGTTGTACTTCTTTTGGGTCTTCAAGCTACCGATTATCTCATATGTACTCCACAATTGGGTCCATCCAATAGCGTTTGTCTTCCATGTACTTCACATCTTCGCTCCTCGTACTTGGGAAGTCTAGCTCTTTGATGTAAACAGAAGGTTCAAGGGTTTTTACATTTGCATTAACCAATCTTCACAACTCATCTTCCATTCATTCTCCTTCCTCGGGATCTGAAAGACTCGTACCTCTTTAAATTCCTTTTGTAGCGCTTGAATCATATCTTGATACTTCTACAACCAAGGCTCATTAATCCCAAACTCCCCTTGTACTTTATTGACTATGAGTTGAGAATCACTATATACTTTTATCTGTGGGATTGCGAGTGCTTTTGTCAACTGTAGGCCAACCAAGAAGGCTTCATACTCGGCCTCGTTGTTGCTTGCTTCAAACCCGAACTTTAATGTGTACCAAATGATGAATCCTCCTGCGCTCTTCAGTAAAACTCAAGCTCTTGCACCTTGTTTGTTACTCGAACCATCCACATAAATGTCCCACATCATTGAGGTAATTTGTTCCACCCTTTCTTCCACAAGAGCTATGGTTTCTACCACAAAATCTGTCACGCCCCCACCCAGCCAGATCCGGTCATACCGGAATACACGTTGGGGCGATACACCACAAGACCTAGGTTCAGTGATAATTTCATACAACATATGATATAGCATAATTAAAAGGACAGGAGTAAATCAAGTTCAAATAATAATAAGTTATCAAAACTGAAGTAATGATTAAAATTGTCCAAAACTTCAATCAAAAGTTAAACATCAGAGTCTAAGAAAGAAAGAAAGTCTGCAGCGGAAATAATCTAGGGAAAACTCTAAAGGAAGGCGACCTCATAGGAACAATCCTGACATGAACAAGAAGCATCATGTGCATCCACTTCTTCTCCGATCATGCCCTCCTGGTAATTACCCGATAAAGGAATGAGTTCACAGAATTCCATGAGCTTAACTAACATCCATGTCATACATTCATCTCATTTCCAACTTCATAAGTCATAAGATAACCATGTAATTTATAATATAAATAAACAGATGCATGATGATGATATGATGTTCCTAACTTTATCATGTAGTCTCTAAGGTAGACACGCATTAAGTATAAACAACAATCTCCTTTGGGCGGTCTCAGTCACTCTCCCTCAACAAGAGAGGTCTATTGGGTTTTTCACAGTTGTTGGATAAAGTCTTGTCGAACCGTGGCTGGGGTATAGGTCACCACTCTCTCACATCACCATTTGGTATGAGATTTGGCGCATGTCAAGGATAATCATAAGCCCAGTGCAAGGTCATACGGTCTCGTACTACATATGGTCTGGATATCTCCCTTCATGCCTAGTGCCCTTTTGGTTTGATACCTTCCCACCTATGAATAGAATCCTCAACGGAAGGCATCTGTTGGACCCCATTCCTTAACCCAGCAGTCATCCACATATAATGGACAGGATGCTCTCCATGTCCTCTCACGGGTTGGTTACCGGTCTTGAGCGTCTAAGAGCCCTTATCTATTATATACAACCTTACCTCTCTATAATGTTAGTAGGCATGTTAAACATCCAGAACCCAACCACGTGCATCACGGGTTAACCGGCTTCAATACCCTTACCGGGAGGGTAGTAGTACTCATAGGGATCCCTAGCCCAACACTTCTAGACACCTATCAATCATGTAATTTGGGTATAATGCAACCACATAAGGTCACTAAGGTAATGGGCGAACCCACAACCCTAGTTGATAATACAAGGTAAGGAGAATAATATCATTCCTCCTCTTTCATCTCATACATTGCCATACCATTTTCATATCAATAATATAGGATTCAAAAGCAAAGAAAAATACTAAAGCAATAAATCATATCTTTCATTCATGCAAGGCACACACAAGCATATCATGGTAAATAGGAATTTACAGCAATTTATATCAACAATAGAATTTAGAATAGCAACAAATAATTATATAAAACATGGTTAGTCATTCCTCACCTTTCACTTTGATTCTTTTCTCCAAAGTCCAAAATTCACTCCCACAAGTTGGTGACTAAAAGAGAAATAATCCTATTCATGCAAGAGGATTAACAAATATAAATTAGAAGTTAATTTGGGTTCAAAATATATCCCAAATCTTCCCACAAAAATCCAATCTGAAAACTAGGTTCAAATTCACCGTTTTAATTCTAATTTGACGAGAAGTAATTATTTTGCCACCTATTTGAAGTCGAATCAAAACGAAACTTTGGGAAGCCTAATTGGCAATAAAATGATCCTAAGGGTACCTTCAATTTGATCCAATTTGATCTAGATTAAAAAGGCCCAAATCTTGCTCTCCTAAATTGCCCGCAGGCGTTTGAAAGACTCAAAATGAAAAATCTTTTGTAAGGATTCACACCAATAACTCTCATACTAATGAGCAACCTCAACACAAGAATTCAAGAGCATCCAATAAACCTAACATGCTTCCACTACCACAATCTCACAAAAGAAGAGAAGAGATACCTCACACAACTGTGTTTAAAGAGAAGGGTTTAAGAATTCTCACATTTCTTAACATTCCCACAACGATCCGAGTCACAAAGCACCTTCGATTGGATGAGATCTACTCTTCTCCTTGGTTTCTCCTCTTCCCAAAGCCTTAGCCCAATTCTAGCATTAAAAAAATGCATGTTAAACCTGAGATGAGTTTTAAAACCCGGAATCCCGATTTTGTCTCAAAGCTGGAAAAGGATGGGGGGTTGGGGAGATCGACCAGTTCAAACAGCCGTTCCATGGTTGGACCCCCAAATGGACTCCGAATCTGGTGATTGTGGTATGAAAGAAAGGTCTTTCGACTATCTACATTTGGATACCTTAAACTCGTCAATCAGACACTCCATCTCTAGTCTACGGATGTGACAAAATCCCTTTTAACGCCATCGTAATTAATCTTCTCCCTTCTCTAAACTCTATGAGAGTTGTCAAATCATCACTAGGGTCATCCACAATCATTGGGTCCACTTTAGAATCTTCGAGCTCGACTCGAATGGCCCACAATTGTTGCCGACTCGAGGCCTGGGTTCGCGGTCCTGAAATCATGGTTTAACGGGTTAGAAATCCGGGAGGTTTCACAAAATCGGCTAAGGCTTGAGCCTTTATAGTTGTTCGAGGCTTGAAATCTACTTGGTATTCGCTAAGTTCTATCGACCATGCTACCATCCTCCCCGATAGGTCTGGCTTATGAAGTATTTTATTTATGGGTAAAGTAGTTAATACCTCTATTAGGTGGGCCTAGAAGTTGGGCCTCAACTTCCTTGCTGCCAACATTAAGGCCAATGCTTGTTTCTCGATCTCTGTATGCCTAGTCTCCGCATCAAAAAGTATGTGACGTAGCAGATTGGTCTCTACCTCTTATCTTCCTTCCAAACCAAGACTGCATTCACTGCCGAGGCCGAAGTGGCCAAGTACAATTATAATGTCTCACCTTTCTTTGGTCAAGATAACAATGGTGGTTTTCCCAACATCTCTTTCAGGCTCTTGAATGCCTTTTGGCACTCCTCTGTCCATCGTGCCTCTTTGTTGCCCTTCAGATCCTTCAAAGCCTTAAAGAATGGTAAGCATCGTTCTCCCGACTATGCTATAAATATGTTCAATGTTGCCACTCTTCCCGTTAAGCATTGTACATATCGAATGGTTTTTGGAAGCTCCATATCTATCAACGCCTGAATTTTGATTGGATTTGCCTCAATTTCTCTTTGGGAAACCATAAACCCCAAAAAATTTCAAAAGTATACTCCGAAGGTACATTTTTCTGGGCCAAGCTTCATCTGATATTTCCTTAGTACACTGAAAACTTCTGCTAAGTCTGAGACATGACTCGAATGTTGAAAGCTTTTCACGAGCATATCATCTACATAGGCCTCCATGTTTCCCCCAATCAAGTCTTTGAAAAATTTGCCTTCAGTCTTCTGAGGGATTTGAGTTTTGATCCTCCAAATATGGTGAAGATCGAGGACCAACTAGACCCTGCAATCTCCTTTCCTTTCTTGGAGTTGGAAGCCTCAGGCCTATGGTCTCTGCTTCCCGACCTTGATGTAATGGGAACTCTTCTACCAATGCAAGAGGCTTTAAACTTATATAAATTTATTTCATTACCCAAAAAAAAAAGTCTCTTCCCTTCCAATTGTCTCTCAACCCCTATACAATCTTGTTGATATTCCTTTCAAACTGGATCTCCTTTTTTTTCAATGGGGAATGGAGATTCTTCTTTTTCTTTGTTATTACCTTCCTCTGAACCCCCAATCTGCAATTGAGAGAGAGAAGAAAAAAAAAACCCAAAGTCTATATGGAATCTTAGCCCATACTTTTTCATTTTCCCACCTCAGAAGTAACAGCTAGATGATAACAAAGTACAAATAGAAAATCAACAATCAGACACATACCTCTGAAAGCAATTGGGTCATTCTTTAGTGCCATATCAATATCATATTGCAAAATTGTGGTCAGCATGGAGGAAGAGAAGAAACAAATCATCAGGCTATTATTATAGAAGAAGCCGGTGGCAGTGAACAACAGCAGCTCAAAATGAAATTGTTTTTCTTTCTTTCTTTCAACTTCTTACCTTAGGGTTTGAAGTAAAGCAGGCAATATGAGAGTTTGGTAAATATAGTAGAGCCTGTAGAGGTTGATTTATCATTTAACCAATCGCTATGATATGATTGATAAATAATTGAAAACACGAGAATATAAACATAATTGAATAAATTTTAACATGGTCTCAGAGTATAAAAACATGTAAAGTCAGCTGTTAACAAGAGCTGAGCTCCTAGAATGAAAACACTGAAAATAGAGGATCACTTGATATATATATATAATTTACATATACGATGATGAAACTTTGGCCCTAGTCCCAACGGGATTTGACCTCTTGACCTTCTTTTCTTTTTTTTGGTTAGGCTCGAAACAAATGAACAGATGTTAGCTTGGAATGAGCTCAAGTCAAATCCGTTTGGACACGCTAAGGGAATATTAGTAATTTTATTTTCACTAGTTTAATACAAGGAGTGTTTTGATTACTTCACGAAAAAGCATAATTTTAGCCACCAAAGGACCATAATCTAAAATTTTTCTATATATATATATATATATATATATATATATATATATATATAGTTTGGTCAGCATCAACCAGTCACAAGGATTGAGAGCTTATAAGCTCAGGAAAAAGGGAAAATGTATGAAAGGACAGAGCTTCAAACTTGAAATCTCATTGGGCTTTACTGTTTCTATATAGGAAGCTGTCACCACAAGCATAAACACTAACCAAAATGTTACTGGTATGGATTCAGTTTTGATTTTAGCAAGCATTAAATCTGATTTGGTTTAGTCTACCGAATGGACACCCAATAGACCCAATAAAGAAGACCAAATCAAAATCGAACCAATACAGATCGTAAATATCTAAGAGCGATGACCCCTTGCTTACTAAGTGTATTACGCATGTAGTGGAATATGTCTAAGGCCTATCTCCCCTCCCCCCCCCGCGGGCGAAGGAAAAAAATCACTCCACAATTAAGTCTCTTCTCTTTGTCATAACCAAGATTTTTCAGTTCTTAGGTTTTGATGATATGTGGTGTAAACTCATCTCTAAGGTAATTTCTTCACCCACTTTTTTTGTCAAGATTAAAGGCTCACCTTTCTCTTGATTCTCTGGGTCACAAGGGCTTAGATAGGGATGTCCTCTTAGTCCCTATCTTTTCTTACTCATAAAGGAGATTCTTTCACGTCTCCTCGATGAATACAAATCCCTGAATTTACTAAGTGGAATCAAGGTTGGGAGGGGGCCCCAGAAATTTCTCAACCTGTTTTTTGTAGATGATACATTTTTATTTTGCAAGCGGATACAAAAGGAGTGTTGTTCTCCGATCTAACAAGTCAAGAAATTAATTTCGAGAAAAGTGGGGTATTCTTCAGTCGGAATGCTCCTAGGAGTTACAAAAACACGTTACTATCAATCCTGAAGGTTCAGGAAATTAAAGGAGAAACAATATACTTGGGGTCAAATATGATTCCGGGCAGGGCGAAAGCCAAGACTTTGCAGACGGTGGTGAATCGAATGTCTAAGAAAATGGCAACCTAGAAGGCAATTAACATATCATTTGCAGGAAGAGAGGTGTTAATGCAAGCATCAATCCAATCAATGGGGCTCTATTAGATGCAATGTCTAAGATTCCATAAAACAACGTGCAAAAAAATAGATGCAATCTGTCAAAGAATTTGGAATGGGCAACCCTATAAAAGTAAACAAAGGAATCTCATCTCATGGGGAAAATTTTGTCAACCAAAAGAGATGGGAGAAATGGGTTTCAAGAAAATTGAGGAATATAATTCGGCAATGTTACTTAAGCAGTGGTGGCGATTAATCAATAACCCGGAAGCATTATGGGTGAAGGTTCTCAAAGCCAAATACTTCAAGGATCGAAGCATTTTCGATCCAATGGTCTCGAAAAAAAAAGGGTTCATGGATATGGAATGGTATCGCAAGTATTATCCCTCAACTAAGGAAAATGGTGGCAAGGAAGATAGGGAATGGACGAGGTACATCTTTCTGGTTCGATCCATGGGAACAACATCATACACAAAGCATAACAACAAATCAAGATTTCAGTAGATGGCCCAGACAGGCAACAATAGCTGATATGGCGGAAGCATTCCAAAATCATAATCAGAACAGGGAGATATTTCCAAACCCTTTATCTACGATAATCCTTTATGTCTCTCTGTCGGATAATGAAGACTTCGTGGTCTTCGTTAATCTCTCCAAATGGAGATTTTACAGTTAAACAGGCCTGTAAGGAGATAATTAAACAAAGGTTAGGGACCCACAACCATCAATCTGCGAATTGGTGGAATCAAATGTGGAAACTCCTGAGATTTAAAGTGTTTTTTTGGCTGGTGTTAAATGCAGGATTACCGGTACGGGCCAAGCTCGCTCAATGGTCAAATATGAGTGCGGATTGTGCGACATGTGAAAAATCAAAAGAAATGAGATTGGGGTTACATACCGAATACTGGCAAAATTCATCGCTTCTCAATCACTGTCTCTATATGCTCTAACAACTGAGTAAAGACAATGTGCAATGGGTTATGTCGATATTCATAATAACCTGTTATTTCATTTGGAAGGAAAGAAATGAGAGGGTGTTTAATCAAAAAACACCCAATCCACTTGTGGTGTTACACAACACGAACCACTGGATTAAGGTGTTGAAGCTACAAATGAATGAAGATAGTGATTTATTAAATATTCCTGAATAACATGTCAATAACTTTGCTTTAGATGACTTAGAAGGAAACTGGTGTATGCATGTTTTGCAAGCTAACAAAAATATTTTAATATGTTCAGGGGTTCCTCACCAGCAGCTATGAGTAACAGGTTGGAGCACTGGGATATGCAGAGACATCTACAGTCTGTCATTTTTGGAAAGAAGAAAGCTAATGGGACGCTGGACACTATGCTTTTTGGCCTACAGTTAGGCATGGATAAAGCGATAGAAAGGGGATAAGGATAGATGAGATTTGGACCAATCATCATCAAATTACAAAGCTCTTACCATGGCCCTCAAGAGAGAAACCATGGCCCTCAAGAGAGAAATGGTCTCTCGAGAAATTACCAAGGTTAATGGAGTTAGCTAATACAACAAAATATGTGAAATATGTTGACTTCCCCAACCCAATGCTTCAATTTTTTTTTGAAAAGTATGCATATTTTGCAGTCACACAGATAGATAGTTGCAATAGTACAATAGTACAATATGTAGGTGCTCTCAGCACTAATATCTCTTTTAATTAAAGTTTTTATTTCACCAAAAAAAAAAAAAACAAAGAATTGGCTTCTTTTTTTTGTTTTCCTCTTCTTCTATACTTTGCTTATTGATTACAATTCTCTAGCATAGTGCTTTTACAAAGTTACGTCAGTGTAGCTTTACACTTTCACCATAGAAAAATCGAACCCATGACATGACACTAACAGTAAATTAAATCCAAGCTTATATCAAACAGAAACTGGATTGGTTTTGTTTCCTAAAAAACTGAGGAATACTTAATCGGAACAGACCGTGATTGAATTCTTTGTTCATATTAAACCGATTAAAAAGCTGATTTGTTCTATTTCTAGTGGATTTTTATATCACGTAAGTTCCATTAGATTACTTTTATTTCATAAGACAATTTGAGGCTAGATGTCAACGAGTCGGTATCATCTCCCCATCGGGGGTAGCGCTACCGCTTCCCAACCACAAAACAGTGGAACCCACAGGTAAAATTCTAAGTTTTTTTTTCAAAAAGTATTTTTCACTTGTGGGCCCCACTACTGTTGTGGTCGGGAAGCCATCAGAGAACACTTTGTGCTTACCCGAGGGGAGATGATCCCGACTCGATGTCAACTCATCAAGAAAGTATTTCTTTGCCGACTCTCCTAACTTAGGAATGAATACTCATCAAGAAAGTATTTCTTTGCCGACTCTCCTAACTTTAGGAATGAATGACATCAATTCCGTATGTTCCTCACTTTTTTTGGGGGGTAGAAAAACTTCATTAAGGATGGGCTAAAGCCACGGCTGAAGAGCTCAATCAAGGAGAGGAAATTGGCCAAATAGTCGAGCCCAAAATCGACTTGGCCTTCCCAACTAGGGCATTCGCAACACAGTTGCTAGTCCTACGTATGTTCCTCACTCATCTCTAGGAAAAAGAAGAAAGACTAACCGCCCCCAACACCTCCCTTTGACCATACATATACAGGGTCATCACAAGGACAATAGAAGCTTTCTTTCTCTTTTTGAACATTTCCCTTAACACAGAAATTGTAATAATTTGCTCTCATTGAAGGAAATTTTCACATATGGTGTCGACAAGAAAAATCCTTTTTTCAAGTATATAAGAAACACATATTCTAAACCCGCTTCACCTGCTCAATGAATGAATAAATATGAAGGATCAACAAGTCCAACATACTTATTATGAGGTCCTAAAGTCCCTGTAAATGTCTCTTCAGGATGTAAAAGAAAGAAGAAGAAAAAAACAATAATTCCGACATATTCGGGTTAGGTTCCCAAGAGGATTGAAATTAAATGAGACTACCCTCAAAAGAAAACTTTGGATTTAATCAACAAAATTGAATTACATGAACTAGGATGAAACTGACCAACCTATAACTATTATATATAACAAGCTAGAGAATCCAATTTTTCTAATCCATCAGCAGCAGCTAAAACCATAAACACCACACATCATGATCATGATCAACAAAATTTTAAGTAACATGGAATAAAGAATGCGACTGTACTAAGTTGGAAGCGCTCACCAATAGAAATCTTATTAACCATACTGACCACCCCTTCCCTTGGAAGGATCTCTGGGCAAAAACCAGAGAAAAAGGGAGCAGATTTCTGGTAGACCTACAAGCAAGCAATCAATCATGGCATTCCAAAGGCTCCAGAATGTAAAATTCAAAAAACTGGCTTTATGCACATATTAAAAGTCCTGTTGTGGCTAATCCACAACCTATAAACCACGCCCAAACAAATAGAAGCTGACTTTCCATGGGTGGAGACAAGCTGCCAATTCCCTGCAGTGGAATTTCCCCCCCCCCCCCCCACCCCCCCCCCCTCCTCCCTTTCTTTTACAAACATTCCATTCCCCTTCAACAGTAGTACGTGATAACGGCAGCCACCCAGTAACCAGATCTTGTAAAATGAGCATGATGGGTTTGGCAAAAATCTCTGAGAAGCATTACATTGCAAACATTTCTGCTCATATGTAAACAGCTCTTACATCGTTGGGCCCAAAACAGGTAGAACATAACTGACATTTTCTCTGGCGAGTTTCCAGGACTTTTTGGACACAGGGATTGCAGAACAGGTGGAAGCATTTCGTGATGACAACCTGGAAGTACCAACAGTAGTAAGACAATCAAAAGCAAATAAACAGACAAAAAACTCAAGACTCCATGCAAAAATGACTAACGAAAAGAGAATCAAAGAGTCGGTGCAGATTCAATCTGCACCAGAAAAGACGCAAGAAATCCCCATAAAGCTGCCAACCACAGCAAAATTGCAACTAACAAATCTTAAAAGAAGGTGAACTGAAAAGGTATCTTCAGCAATAATTTATGAACCACACAGCACCTTTTACAAAATGTCCTACTGAGCAATTATGATACACCAGGCAGTATAGCATTTCAACAACACCACAATGACAATGGAACATTTAGACCAACAAGGTAGATTCATAAATCTGCCAAAACAACAAAAGCCAAATTGTCCTTTCACCAGGTTGTCTCTCATCAAAGCTTTCAAAATGGATATAGCGCCCCTAAACATTATCAATCATAGCATGGATCCATCATTGCTAACTCTAAATGTCTAAGATCATCAAGTAACATAAGTCTGAATTCCTACCTCCTTGGGCCTCTCATGACAGATACCACACTTCAGTATCTCCTTATATTCTCTGATTTCTTTCTGAAGCTTTTCCACCACAGATGATCCCTCATTATGTGCACTAAGCCGTGTACCTTTCCTTGCCACAACATCCAATTCTTCTTCCACTCTTTTCTTAACAAACCTGTAATATAATAATCATATGAGCTTCACACCGTACATCTGCAAGAAGACCATAAGGGAACCTCATTATCAGATTCATACCTCTCTTTCTCAAGTTCTGCCTGCAGCTCTGAAACACTATCACGGCTTCTCACAACCTTGGATTGTGATTCTTCCAAAGAAATTCTAAAAGACTGAGATTCTTTCCTCACATCTGCTAATCTCTTTTGGGCATTTTCAAAAACAGCTGCACTATGCCGCCGATCTTCTGTGAGTTTCTGAACCTGCTCCGAGGACATTTTCGTCTGCAAAAAATATATATTTAGACAATAAGAGCTCACTTTGTTTTGAATGTTGAGAAAATGATCTAAACACAAGGAAAATCCGTCATACCTCATCTTCAATACGCACAGCCTTCAGCTCATATAAATGCAGTGAAGCCTTTGCTTGCAGCAACCTGTTTTCCATGTTCTGCTTTTCCATGAGTAGAGCATCTTGCAGCTGTCTTGCCCTCACACCCTCTAAAACAAGCTGGAACAAGAATGAACAACATCAAGTCAACTCCATGCAAAATAATGGAGGAAGTCAATGAACAGTCAATGAAACAAGTGAAGAAAGCCCATATCTTAGTATAGATCATGGATATGCGCCAATGAATTATGTTAAATGAAAAAAGAACCCTTGAAGTCAAATCAGTAAAAACAGATACTTTTGGGAGAACTAGGGATTATGCGTGGATCATAATAGTGTAAGAGGAACTTTTAAGCTGAAAGAGCACAATTGGGAAGAAAAAATTGGATACTTGCACCAAGATAGAGACACCTGTTTCACAAATGGGTGTAACGTTTGTCGCAAAGGTTCGAGGAGCAGTTAAATCTATGTTTTGGAGAATCAAATCACAACATAGCCCCACCTCACTAAATGGGGTTGCCCAGATGGATCCATGCTATCCATACAACTCAATTTGAAGTCATACAATTCCTAAGCCATACAAGTCTTTCTCCACCTAAAGCATCCCAAAGCCTCAATTGCACATGACAGTGCCAGCTCAAATGACAAGAAAATGTGCCCAAAAGAGGACAAGCAGATGTGGCTATCATGTGGCGGTGGTTAATTTGTCATTTACCCATCTGAGTTTTGAATCTGAATGTATGTTGGGCGAAAATTCCAAGCCGCTACTCATGTCATAACCAGTGGAAAAAGGTAACAGAGATACATGTAAGCATTTGGGCATCCAAGGGTGGATACGACTTGTAAGATGACATACCGCCTTGAGTCTAGGAAATTCACAGGAAAAAACAAAAACAAAGCATTGAGATCTTATGTTGATTATGCCTCCAAAATATTAACTTAGAGTCAGAAGGTTTAGCGTTTTAAGGCAGATAAATATTTCAGGGATTTGAAAGGATGAAAAGGTTAGCTGAAGCCTATTTCAAATCATGAGGTTGGGATAATATTTCAAATAATGATTAAAACCACTAATAGGAAGATAATCTGCTAACTAGATGTGGACAGATTTCACAATGGGAGGCAATGCTTTATTTTGGATTTAAGGATGGTGACATAGCTTGATCCTGAGTCTCTAACATGTTAGGTATATTACAACGTAAGGATTCATAAAGAGAAGTGGATAAAATAGAGGGAAAAAGTGTCTAGGCAACCATACTTTAAGTTTAGGGCAATCATTCCTAAAAGAAGCACTCAAATTTTGAAAAACAGAAAGCTGCTGGAAAAAACCTATGTACTTGTAAACAGAACCCCATAAGACGTTACACCAAGAAGCAACTTCAGTCTATCCAACAGTAAATAGTTTCATTCAAGAAAGGCAAAATAGTTGGACGGTAACTAGTACCAGTTAGGGCAGCTTCTGTACATTCTCCAGACCAGGTGGCTCATAAATACAAATTCTAACTAAGAGACATGGTTTCTCAGATTGCATAGCAGCACGGACACAAAAGATTAGCACAAAGAGAACAACCCCCCCCCCCCCCCATGCAAAAAATGGTTTCTGTGGAAAATGTATATAGGCAGTAAGCAGTAAACACTAGTCATCCAGTAATCACTATAATGCCTACATTCAAATTAGTTAAGAAGTATCAATCAAATCACATTGACAACAAGAATCATCAGAAATTTACTTGTTCAACCCCCCCCCCCCAAAAAAAAAAAAAAAGGAAGAAGACAGTTTCAAATCCACAATTCAAAACGAGCATATTTTTAGATCAGTGGATTTGGAAATCCCTGCATTGTCAATTCCAACAATTGAAATTTGGATCTTAATTATTCCCACCATGCTAAATTAAGGAGTAAAGGGCAACTGACATCAGAATTGGCATAATACAGGCAGGAAATGTAGAATTTGGAGCTGTAGCACCTCTGCTGACTGAAATAGGTCAATCATAAAATATAGAAATGAATCCCAGAACACAAGGTCAAAGATAAATATAATTTCATATAACGAGGGACAGGCCGCAACAAGGTCGTATATGACCAAAAAAATCTAGAAGATAGTTTTGTTGATATTGGTAAAGGTTATTAGATAACTACAACCTTTGCACTGCAGTAAAATCTAACAATTAAAGCAAAGCTACTGAAGAAGAGCAATTTTTTTTGGAGGAATCAAAGGAAGAAGAGCAGTTTGACTAGTTTGACTATTTAAAATAATATTCTCAGGGACCATTCAAACCAGCAAGAGGACCATCCCCAGCTTATTACGCTTGTGACTGCCTATGGTTCATATGCCCAGAGCTCCTCCAAACTCGGTCAGTCAGTTGGACAGCCTAACTGTTTAACAAATTATCTCGACTTAAAAAGGTCTCTATACACAAGTGTTAAACAGATTTTAACCACCTGAGCCACAAAATATTCCATAAATAATTATGCTTGTGTATTAATCATCGAAACAACTAGGTTGAAATCTGCAGCTTCAAGCAAGAGATTTCTCAGTTTCACAGGCAACTAAAACAAAATCTTTAGGAGCCCCTCCCCTCCCAAAAAAAAAGTTGACAGCTTTCGACTGGCTTCAATTATTTTCAACAATATTTAGGAAACTTTGATAATACAACCAATAAATACCAAATTTTAACCAATTTCAAGTTTTTCAACCAAATCAAGTTTTGGAGCATCAATAAACTCATCAGTCATCACATATTGAGTTTTACCCAAAAATATCCTGTTTTGACCATATATCAGTTTCTAGCTGTTGCAACCTTGGTCAGCACCAAATCTTTGTCCTTCATGTAGATGACATACTCCACATAAAGGCAGTGCTCGGGATGCTTATCGATCAAGAAGGTATTCTGGATAGTAAAAAGTACCATTCGGTAAACATTCCATTCATGAATCCTTGGAATACAATCAATAATACAGCCCATTCTGGAATGCAATATTTTTCCACTGGATACCTTGTAATTGTATTTTTTTTCGAAGTAACTCCAAGTTTCAAAGTCAGGCTTGATTTAATCGGCAATTAAAAAAATTCTGACAACAATTTTACCAAGTATTTGGCAGTTTTGATGGAATTTGATTCATCGATGACATTTTTCCTGAAAAACAGTGGTTCTGACAACATCAATGGCAACCATCGTTGTGTACTTTTGGAGATTTTAGTAGAAATTCCCATGAATTTTTTCACTAACCAGTCAATACTAAAATTTGCTCATTATTTGTTTGGTAAAATGTCAAAGAAAACTTTGGGTAGATTATATTGATTTAGAGGCAGAGATGTGTGCAACAAAAATATCACTGTATAGCTAAAAGTAAAAGTCTGCATTTCCAGAATGCATTTTTGCATTCTCATAATGGGAATGCACACCAAGCACGGCCTAAATATGTTAACTACTATATCGTAGAACATATACTAATCAGATGTTTGAATTGTCCAAAGGGACAGACCGACCAACCAAGAGGCCCAATGATCCAATATCCAGTCCAGGTTTCAGAATTGATCTATGCCAACATCAGCACCCAGGATTCAGAGAGAGAGAGAGACATATCCCAAAGTTAAACAGTCTTGTGAAGGCACCAGGAGTAATTATGATACTACAAATTTTGTATTTACAGTACTTTGATTGTGATACCACAAATTTCGTATTCATAGTATAATAACTTTATAGCACTCCCACAAATCAATCAACCATCTCCAAGTGTCTAAACACACAATGGTTTACCAATACACACATGTACTCATGCAAACTTCATTTTTTTTCACATCATACAAAGCAGACGTTGACAAATCAACCTAGTAGTTTTCACAAGATGAAACCAGCTAATGCTGGAACTCCACCAGTGTTTTGCTGCCGGTCCCAAGCCCGGGTAAAGGAGGAGGGTTGGTGCGTTAGGTCGGCAGCCGGAACCGGAAAAAATCTAGCCAAACCTTTTTTCATGGATTCGACCTTATATGATAAAAGATATGCTAGGGCGTTCCCCGACAAAAGAAGCGAAGCGCTACACTATGGCCCCGGTGTAGTGATAAGTGGGCAAGGGTTAGCTAGGACGTCCCCTGTAAGCGACGTGCCGCATCGGCGCCCGGATGCGGTGATAAGTAGGCAAGGGTTCCCACGCCGTGGACGAGTGCGGGTAAAGAAGCTAGTCCATAAGCGTAGGATTAGATTGGCATCTTGGAACATAGGATCTTTAACTGGTAAGAGCTTAGAATTGATAGATGTTATGAGGAAGAAGAATTAATGTAGCTTGCATCCAAGAGACTAGATAGAGGGGTAAAAAAGCAAAAGAGTTGGATGACTTTAAACTTTGGTATACTGGGGATAAAACAAATAAAAATGGAGTGGGTATAATAGTGGATACAGATTTAAAAAATGATGTGGTGGATGCTAAAAGAGTGGGTGATAGGATTATTGCTATCAAGCTTGTAATGGAGAAAGAGTTCATAAATATAATTTGTGCATATGCACCTCATGTAGGATTAGATGAAAAGTCTAAAGCTAGAATTTTGGGAAAATATGGATGGATTAATGCAAGGAATTCGTCAAGGAGAAAAGATTATCATAGGAGGTGATTTAAATGGACATATTGGAAAAGATCAAAGAGGATATGAGAGTGTTCATGGAGGATATGGTTTTGGAGAAAGGAATGAGGAAGGGATTTCAATTTTGGATTTTGCTACTGCTTTTGATCTATCTATTATAATTACTTACTTCAAAAAAAGAGATGAACATTTAATTACTTTCAAAAGCGGACAGCATAGAAGCCAAATAGATTTCTTCCTAACTAGAAGGACTGATAGATTGTTGTGCAAGGATTGCAAGGTGATACTGGGGGAAAGCTTAACTGCACAACATGGACTTGTGGTCATGGATATGTGCTTAGTCCCAAGAACACATAAAAGGTCCAAGGTAAACTATCCCAGAATAAGATGGTGGAATTTGAAAGGAGAGTACTCTAAATCCTTCATTAATGAAGTAGTCAAACAAGGAAAATGGGATTTTAAAGGGGATACCAATGCAATGTGGAATGAGATGGCTGTGTGTATTAAGAAGGTGGCTAAAGATGTTCTAGGTGAATCAAAAGGAAAGATCCATTCTTATAGAGAGACGTGGTGGTGGGATAGTGAAGTTCAAGCTGCCATTAGGAATAAAAAAGCTAGTTTTAAGACATGGCAAAGAACTAAGGATGTTGAGGATCTTCAAAGGTATAGGTTGGATAGAAATGAAGCTAAGAAAATTGCGGGAAAAGCAAGGGAAAGGAAGTATGAAGAGTTATACAATAAGTTGGGCACAAAGGAAGGGGGGAAAATCTATTTATAAGATAGCTAAGATGAGGGATAGGAAGAGTAGAGATCTTGACCATGTTAGATGTATTAAAAATGGAGATGGTAAAGTATTAGTTTGTGAGGAGGATATTAAGAAAAGATAGGAAACCTATTTCTCTAGTTTACTAAATGAGCATTCTTCAAGCACTTATGTTTCGGACGATTACACTTTACACCAAGGCACCAATGTCCGAACTTATATACGTAGAATTTCGATGTCCGAAAAAAGAAGCTTTAAGGAGGATGAAACTCGGCAAGACACAAGGTCCTGATGAAATCCCAATTGAAGTATGGAAGAGCTTAGGAACCCATGGACTAGTTTGGTTGACTAAGTTGTTTAATAAGATTATGAGCACAAGGAAAATGCCAGATGATTGGAGGAGAAGTGTTGTGGTTCCAATTTACAAAAATAAAGGAGATATTCAAAGTTGTAATAACTATAGGGGCATTAAATTGATGAGCCATACGATGAAATTATGGGAGAGAATAATTGAAACCCGTTTGAGACACTTAACTACAGTTACGGAGAACCAATTTGGGTTTATGCCGGGAAGATCTACAACGGAGGCTATTTACTTAATTAGGAGACTTATGGAAAGGTATAAAGAATGTAGGAAAGATCTTCATATGGTATTTATTGACCTAGAAAAAGCTTATGATAAAGTCCCTAGAGCGTTAATTTGGCAAGTGCTAGAGAAAAGAAGTGTTGCAAGTAAATATATAGATATAGTTAAGGATATGTATGATGGTTCAGTGACTAGTGTTAAAACAGTGGGGGGACAAAGTAATGAATTCCCAATAACAGTTGGGCTACATCAAGGGTCAACTTTAAGCCCATATCTATTTGAACTGGTAATTGATGAATTAACCAAAGACATTCAAGATGAGGTCCCCTAGTGTATGCTTTTTGTGGATGATATTGTGTTGATTGATAAGACCCAAGTGGGGATTAATACCAAATTAGAATCATGGAGAGTAGCTTTGGAATCAAAAGGCTTTAAACTTAATAGATCGAAGACAGAATATTTAGTTTGTAACTTTAGTCATGATCGGGCAGATGATGAGGTGGTGATACTTGACGATAAAGAGATTCTTCAGAGTGATTGTTTTAGGTACCTAGGTTCAATCATAAGTAAAAGAGGTGATTTAGAAGATGAGGTTTCCCAAAGAATTAAAATGGGGTGGATGAAGTGGAGAGGTGCGTCCGGGGTCTTATGTGATCGGCATATCCCATTAAAGCTTAAAGGAAAATTTTATAGGACCGTTGTTCTACCAGCTATAATGTACGGTGCAGAGTGTTGGGCTGTTAAAAAGAATCATATAGATAAACTCAATGTAGGGAAATGAGGATGCTAAGATGGATGAGTGGCAAAATTAGGATGGATAAGATAAGAAACGATCATATTAGAGTTGGTCTAGGAGTTGCTCCCATAAGTGAGAAGCTTAGAGAAAGTCGTTTGAGGTGGCACGGCCACGTTCAATGGAGACCTATAAATGTTCCTGTATGGAGATGTGATATAATCCATATTGAAGGAACTAGAAGAGCTAGAGGTAGACCTAAGATAACCTTAGGAGAAGTGGTGAGAAAGGATATGTATAGCTTAGGCCTTGTATCTAGCATGGCCTCGAACAGAACTGATTGGAGGGCAAGAATCCATGTAGCCGACCCCATTTAGTTGGGACAAGGCTTGTTGTTGTTGTTGTTGTTGTTGTTGAAACCAGCTAATGCTGGCCTAATCCAAAATTTTATGTTATTTTAATGTCTATGGGGTATGGGTTCATAGATTTTTGGGTTTTGTTTGCAAAGGCTTAATTATAAAGCTATAGGAGAATACAAAAATAAATATTTTAAATACTAATGAGGTCATTAGGAAATGTAGCAGACTTTCAAAAAAGAGTTTTGCAAGAATAACAGGCAAGTATTTTAAAGTCCTTGTTTGAGTTACTGAAGCTACCTAGAGTTTAGATTTAGGATTTTATTTTTTTTTTTGCTCCACTGTTCATGAGTAGTTCTCACAATCTGAATCAAACAACCCCCCCCCAAAAAAAAAAACCCTAAATTTCTTGTCTTTTTTCACCAATGCAGGTTTACAGAAATCAGAAGATATTTTCGAATTTGTTCATCAAGAGAACAATTCAGACCTGTAACTCGGAAGCAGATGATCTGATCTTTGATTTACTAATCTGGGATCAAGGTTGTCTGGCTCCATAACCAGCACAGATGCCCAAAGGTAAGAACAACTAGATATGGTGACAATAAGAGTAGAGAAATTGCAACACATAACTAGTAGAGGGGGGAGGGGATTCCTCCTTGAATTGAAAGAAATTATCACCTTAATGTTGTAATCATCTCTCTCAGTGATCTGTTGTAGCAAGTGTTGGTTTTGAGTTTGCATATCTTCATACGCCTGACCAATAGACTGCAAAGAATCCAAACTTAACTGTTTATTTCCCCCTGGAGTGCAGAACAGAAAAACACATTCAAAATTCAAAAAGGAGAAATGAGAACTAACCTCTATCTCTGAAAGATATGCTTCACCTTCCTCATGCTTTGATTTTAGTGTCTCTGTAAGTTTAGATATATCTCTGGTTGAGCAATTACGAAAAACAGTTATTCAATTGTAGACATATTTACAGTGAACATGTCCAAGAGAGTCACTGAACATGTAATAGATGATGTGGAAGCCTATTTACCACAGACAAGTCAAGAGAAGATGAAGAAACCAACCTTCCAGAAGCTTCCGACCTCTGTCTTAGGTCAGCAATCTCAGCTTCCGCTGCAGCCAGCCTCTGTTGAGATATGGCTTCAGCTTCATTTGCTGCTTTGACACGTAGTTCCAAATTGTGTTCATCAAGAGAAGATTTAAGACTTTGAACATGCGCCCAGGCCTTATACTCTAGATCCTTAGCCTCTAAGAAATCCCTGCATTAAAAATAAATACAGAATACTGCATCAAAGAGAAGAAGAAATCAACTCAATGCATCACAATCCTAAAGCAGAATACCTAATGTAATTCTGCAGGATAAATTGGCCACAGTAATCACCATTGCTAATGGTATATCAACACAGACAGATAACCTGAATCATTTCTCATGCTAAAGGACTAAAAACAGGTCTATGATCAAACATGCCAAAGAAAAAAAGGTAAAAATAAGTATTTAACACTGCCTAGTTTCTAAGCAAGTGCATATTGTGTATCATTTAATTATTATCTCTAATTTAGCTACATGTCCTTTTTTTAGAACAGAAAAATGATTACATTTAAGCTAAATAAGAAAGAAAATAAAGGTTCCAGGTCATCACAAAAAACAATTGACCAGGAAAGAGGAAGAGCAATAGTTGGCAGAAAATTAATAATGTTAAAGACTACATTCAATGGGAGTCTTGGATAGGAAACTTCAAATAACAAGATATTTAATTGTCAAATTTATTCTAACCTGGAACCAATGGATTCACGCCTATACATTTCTAGAAATAACTTTAGCTCCCGATCACTCTCCTTCAAATCACGGACCTGAAGAATCCAGAGTTAGCCAAAACTTCAAGAAGTAACCGTCATAATAATTGCAAAACATAATTAAAAGAACAAATCTGAGATTGATGCTATGATCGGATACTCTGCAGGGATTTGATGCATTAAACAAGCATAAAGAAGGGAAATACAATTAAAAGACAAATATGGAGAAACTAACTACATGGCACTCAACTGAAAATGAGTAGAGGTCATTAAAGTAGCATGCAAAAAGATTCTAGGCCTTATTGAGCAGATATGATGCAGGTCAAGCATCAAATTGGCCAACTTTTGAAACCAACATAGGGTTGATACACATGGGTGTTGGGCCTTTGCTCAGCAGGTTTATGTGGTCATGGGCCAATTTGATGGACCCAAGTTTAGTGCTTAGGCCAAGTATGAAATAGTTTTTTTTTTTTTTTGGGTGGGTGGGGTAACTCATCTAATTATGTATATTCGGCCCAACTTAAGTTACAAGGGCAGATTGTCTTTCTATGTTCTACTTTAGTATTAGTTATTTATGATTCAGTCTAAGATATAATGAGTCATTTAACATTTGATTATACCTATTTGAATTTGTAGTAGTCTTTTGTGAAAAAAAACAAAAAAAAAAAAAAAACAATAAGCCTTTTCCCAACTAAATGGGGTCGGCTACATGGATTCTTGCCCTCCAATCAGTTCTGTTCAAGGCCATGCTAGATACAAGGCCTAAGCTATACATATCCTTTCTCACCACTTCTCCTAAGGTTATCTTAGGTCTACCCCTAGCTCTTCTAGTTCCTTCAATATGGATTATATGACTTCTCCGAACAGGAGCATTTATAGGTCTCCGTTGAACGTGGCCGTGCCACCTCAAACGACTTTCTCTAAGCTTATCACTTATGGGAGCAACTCCCAGACCAACTCTAATATGATCGTTTCTTATCTTATCCATCCTAGTTTTGCCACTCATCCATCTTAGCATTCTCATTTCTGCTACACTCGAGTTTATCTATATGATTCTTTTTAACAGCCCAACACTCGCACCGACATCATAGCTGGTCGGACAACGGTCCTATAAAATTTTCCTTTAAGCTTTAATGGAATACGCCGATCACATAAGACCCGGATGCACCTCTCCACTTCATCCACCCTATTTTAATTCTTTGGGAAACCTCATCTTCTAAATCACCTCTTTTACTTATGATTGAACCTAGGTACCTAAAACAATCACTCGAGGAATCTCTTTATCGTCAAGTATCACCACTTCATCATCTGCCCGATCATGACTAAAGTTACAAACTAGATATTCTGTCTTGATCTACTAAGTTTAAAGCCTTTTGATTCCAAAGCTACTCTCCATGATTCTAATTTGGTATTAATCCCCACTTGGGTCTCATCAATCAACACAATATCATCCGCAAAAGCATACACGGGGGACCTCATCTTGAATGTCTTTGGTTAATTCATCCATTACCAGTGCAAATAGATATGGGCTTAAAGTTGACCCTTGATGTAGCCAACTGTTATCGGGAATTCCTTACTTTGTCCCCCCACGTTCTAACACTAGTCACCGAACCATCATACATATCCTTAACTATATCTACATATTTACTTGCAACACTTCTTTTCTCTAGTACTTGCCAAATTAACGCTCTAGGGACTCTATCATAAGCTTTTTCTAGGTCAATAAATACCATATGAAGGTCTTTCCTACATTTTCTATACCTTTCCATAAGTCTCCTAATTAAGTAAATAGCCTCCGTTGTAGATCTTCCCGGCATAAACCCAAATTGGTTCTCCGTAATCGTAGTTAAGTGTCTCAACCGGGTTTCAATTATTCTCTCCCATAATTTCATCGTATGGCTCATCAATTTAATGCCTCTATAGTTATTACAACTTTGAATATCTCCTTTATTTTTGTAAATTGGAACCACAACACTTCTCCTCCAATCATCCGGCATTTTCCCCGTGCTCATAATCTTATTAAACAACTTAGTCAACCAAACTAGTCCATGGGTTCCTAAGCTCTTCCATACTTCAATTGGGATTTCATCAGGACCTTGTGTCTTGCGAGTTTCATCCTCCTTAAAGCTTCTTTTACCTCGGACATCGAAATTCTACGTATATAAGTTCGGACACCAGTGCCTTGGTGAAAAGTGTAATCGTCCGAAACATAAGTGCTTGAAGAATGCTCATTTAGTAAACTAGAGAAATAGGTTTCCCATCTTTTCTTAATATCCTCCTCACAAACTAATACTTTACCATCTCCATTTTTAATACATCTAACATGGTCAAGATCTCTACTCTTCCTATCCCTCATCTTAGCTATCTTATAAATAGATTTCCCCTTCCTGTGCCCAACTTATTGTATAACTCTTCATACTTCTTTCCCTTGCTTCCCCAATTTTCTTAGCTTCATTTCTATCTAACCTATACCTTTGAAGATCCTCAACATCCTTAGTTCTTTGCCATGTCTTAAAACTAGCCTATTCCTAATGGCAGCGAACCTCACTATCCCACCACCACGCTCTCTATAAGAATGGATCTTTCCTTTGATTCACCTAGAACATCCAGCCACCTTCTTAATACACATAGCCATCTCATCCACATTGCATTGGTATCCCTTTAAAATCCATCCTTGTTTGACTACTCATTAACGAAGGATTTAGAGTACTCCCTCAAATTCCACCATCTTACCGGGATAGTTTACCTTAGACCTTTATGTGTTCTGGGACTAAGCACATATCCAAGACCACAAGTCTATGTTGTGCGTAAGCCCCGGTATCACCTGCAATCCTTGCACAACAATCTATCAGTCCTCTAGTTAGGAAGAAATCTATTTGGCCTATGCTGTCCACTTTTGAAAGTAATTAAATGCTCATCTCTCTTTTTGAAGTAAGTATTTATAATAGATAGATCAAAAGCAGAGCAAAATCCAAAATTGAAATCCCTCGTCATTCCTTTCTCCAAAACCATAACCTCCATGAACATCTCATATCCTCTTTGATCTTCCAATATGTCCATTTAAATCACCTCCTATGATAATCTCTCCGACGAACTGCAGAATCCACCCATATTTCCCAAAATTCTAGCTTAGACTCATCTAGTCCTACGAGGTGCATATGCACAAATATATTTAGAACCCCATACAAGCTGATAGCAATAATCCACACCCACTCTAACACCACCACATCATTTTTTAAATCTATCCACTAATACCCACCATTTTATTGTATCCCCAGATACCAAAGTAAAGTCATCCAACCTTGGCACCCTCCACTAGTCTCTGAATGCAAGCTACAAATCCTTTCCTCATAAATCTATCAACAAGCTCACCAGCTAGAGATCCTATGTCAAGATGCAACAACCATGCAGGACAGACCCGCACGCAGGGCGGAACCGCACACACGCACCGGGCGCCGAGAGGGCGGGGACGCAGCAACCCTGCCCAACACACACCCGGGCCATAGTGTGGCGCGTCTTTGTCGGGGAACGCCCTAGCATAGCTTTTATCATATAAGGTCGAATCCATGAAAAAAGGTTTGGCTAGATTTTTCCGGTGCCGGTGCGAGCACCACCCGGGGGGGGGGGGGGGGGGGGGGCGGGGGGGGGCGGGGGGGGGGGGGGGGCCGCGGGGGGGGGGCCCCGGGGGGGATTCTTATGTAAGACCAGAAATAAAGCCATTGGCATGCAGCAGAGGACAGATTTGAGAACACAGTTAATAAAGAGTATTTTGCTGCTTAAAAGCAAGGTGTTAATAGAGATTCTCATCAATGGTAAGGGATCTCCATGTGATTGAGTAAGCAACCTAGGGTTTTCTATTTGCAGGATTCTCCTTCGCAGTGCTTGCAGCCTGCTTCGACTATTCCATCCCCATCTCAGCCCATTACCAAACTCATGTTATAAGTAAGTAATGAGTCAGCAATCAATTCATTCCCCTTCTCATATCACCTTCTTTAATATTTCTTGAATTTTCTTGAAATTCAGACTATTCTAGAGCCCCAAAATTCAAGGTATCCTAACCCAAATGACCTTAGATCCTAGTTGGACATTCTGACCATCCAACCTCAATACAAATATTTTCTTGAGTTTCCGTAGTCCCTCAAACCCCTTAAACAAGAACCCTTATATCTTCTAAGCTATCCATCCAAACCCAATGATACATGGGGGATCATATCCCTACACCATTACCTACATTCCCTCCAAGTTTCACCCCATTCCCATAACTTTTCATCCCATATGTCAAGAACCTGCCCCATCCCACCAGATATATCACCATTTTAAATTTATCCAAAACTAACACCGTAATACTTGATATTCCTCCATACCAATTAATCAAACCCGGGAAACATAGCCACTAGTCTAAATCCAATTGAGGTCATACCCATAATCCACTCCATATCCAATAACTCAAACCATTTCTTGGTTTCCTAAAAAAGATCTTGGACGAACTTGGCCTCATTCACTTGAGGCAACATCAATGAGGTTTCGAAGCATGGTAGAACCAACCCAAGCTAATTACAATCTCATCATCATAGGCATAGAGGAGTAAAGTTACAGCATAGGCCTCCAAAGATGTATGAATTGAGGGAATACAATGGTGTCAACAATCTCTAGGTATTTTATGAGTGGCTATATGATTTAGGCAATTATTTGATTGGTATGACTCCCCTGAGGATATCAAGATGAGACTAGCGCATGATACCTAGTGGGTTATGCCCATGAAAGATGGAGCCACATAAAAAGGAATATGGACTATGAAGGAAGTGAACCTATTACTTCGCACAGAGATGGCACAGGATTTGAGCAACATATTTTTCCCACAAGGTAATAGAGCTCAACGACAACATCAACTAAACTCCCCACAAAAATGCAACCAAAGGTCCTCCAAGTTGAAGATACAAACATGGAAAATGCCAGCAGAGCCAACACTGGGGTTCCTAATACCAAAGATAATAGCTATGGAGGTTACAGGTATAGGGAAGATGCTGACAGAGATGCCTAAACTGAAATTTCTCTGGGCGGTTACAAAGAAGAGAGGAAAGAATGGTCACACCAGAGAATCCAGGAATGAGAATCCTATGTATGACAAGTATGAAGGTGAAGAAAGAACCCATAATCACACACCACCCACCTTAGAAGATTACATCAGATCTTACTTCTTTGGAGGAAACAACCACACGAGATACCACAATTAGGGTTCTGAGTTTTCTGGCCACAGGAAAAATCCACCACCCGCATCCACCTCCACACTTACTCCACAAAATACTAGTCCTCTAGGGCAGACTACAAGGGAAAAGGCCACATCAACAGCTGCATCTCTAATGAGTGTTTCTATTGCCATTAAAGGGGACAATATGCCAGAGAATGTCCTCCAAAGAAAGGAATTGCAATCCTTGACGCCTGCACCAGCACATTGAAGAAGGAGTAATACATCCACCTCTAGAAGTAGCCCAAGAAGATCTCTTCAATGAAGAAAACTACTTAGACAATTATCTTCACCTAATGAAATGCTCAAGATCTTAATAGCAGAGACAGTGAAAGACCAAAATTTTAGGAGTGACCAGAAGTGTACTCCATCCAGCCCTACTCCGTCTAACACTCACCATGCCCTTAATCTTGAAGCGCTTCTTGAAGGAATCAAAGTATACAAGATCAAAGCAAGCACTGCTAACAGTGGAAGAGAAGGAAGTAATTGAGAGCACTCCTCAATCTTTTAAAGTTCAAGGTGTTTTTCTTGACGAAATAGTGTGCACATCAAATCTTTGAAGACAAGGAAAATAAGGCTGAAGATGGTACTAAGAGGTTCACGACAACATGATCAAGATAACCATACCAATGGAAGCTAAAGAAGATCCCAGGAGCATAGCTGCTGATTTTGAGCATGAGCATGTTGAGCTTGTCATGCCACCATGGTTCTTTGCAGAGAAAGCCACAAGAGTTTTAAGACTTTTCCTAGTGTTCCTACATCGCCTGGGTTTTGCTTAGGAATGGTCCAAGCTGCCATACGCATGTTACTCTGCCCCCCCCCCCCCCCCCCCACACACACACACAGAGAAAAAAGGCATCACTATGAAACTTGATGACGAATTTTTTCAAGATGGAGAGTTGATGCAGGTCCCGCACCAAATTGGCCAACTTCCTTTTGAAATTAAGACTTTGGGTTGACAGCTGCTTAGCAGGTTGAGGCCATGGGACAATTCTATGAGCCCATAAGTATAGTGTTTAGGCCAACTATGAAAATAGGTTTTTATTTTAGTTTAGTTGGTCTAATTATGTAAATTCTGCCCAACTTAAGTTACAAGGGCAAAATAGTCTCTTTATGTGTTATTTTAGTTTATCTATATTCTGTCTAGGATATCATAAGGAGTCCTTTTAAGTTAGTTATATGAGTCCTATCTGAATTTGGATTAGTATGTTCAGTACAATTAGGGAAGTCAGTATCTAAGTCCTAATTTCGTACAATTAGGAAAGTCAGTATCTAAGTCCTAATTTTACTAGACTTCTTATGTAAAACTGGCTATAAATAAAGCCATGGGCAGGTAACAGAGGACAGATCTGAGAAGACAATTGATAGTGAGTGTGCTGCTGCTTAAGAGCAAGGTGCTAGTAAAGCTTCCAATCAATGGTAAGGGACATCCATGTGATCAAGTAAGCTTCCTATGATGTAACCCCCAAACTGAGGGCCAATAACCAGAATCAATTATATGAAACCAGCAGCTTAGGGTTTCTCAAAACCCTGCGGTTGGGGATGTAAGGGCTATTAAGAGTTTTAGGACTTGAAGGGAAGAGTTGGCAAGGTGTGCCTGGGACTCATAGACCTAGGGCTAAAGAAAATGTAAATCTGAATCCAATCATTTCAAGTTCATATTCAAATCTCAAATCTAGGGTTTTCTAGGGGTGAGCTAGGGATAGAAATTAGACTGAGTGTTAAGGAATAGGATTGTGGTCCTAGAAAGGGAAAGGAATTGATGGGAGCGAAGAGGGAATAAATGGCTAGAGTTTGTGGGAAGAAGGTGAAGTGTCACAAGGGAAAAGGGAGGGGGAAAGGAGAGGTGAGATGGGTAGGGGTTGGAAAAGGGAAAAGGGGTTTCGGTCTTAGGGTTAGAAGGTGAAGTGTCACAAGGAGAAAGGGATGGGGGAAGGAGAGGTGAGATGAAGTAGGGGTTGGGAAAGGGAAAAGGCATTTGGGTCCTAGGGTTTAGATGGGTAACTAGGTTTTGGGATGGGGATCGAATGCTAGGCAGGGAAGTCAGGCGATCGTCCTAATTGGATGTGGAGAGGGGATAAGGAAATTGGGCAATCAGGGTTAGGGGAAGCAAGAAGGAATGCTGCGGGGATGGAGGAGGGGTTCAGGCTAAATGTGATGGGACAAAAGAGAGGAGGAATGAGGTTGCTGTATTACTAGCTGAGAACTCAAAGTATGCAGTTTGCATGAACAAGAAGCCACACCTTGCTGCTTGGAAGCCCTCACTCCAATCAATATCTTCCTCAGACAATATTTTATTAATCATCAAAATCTAATTTGATAACATGTGGTGGGCTATATTTGTAGCCTTACATTGAAGGATTCCTAAAGGACTCAAACTTGAAAGCAAGAAAACAAGGACTTCTACTTTATTTAGGACTCCTATTCCACAAAGGACTCTTACTTAGAAAGGGAAATAAACAAGGTATTTTGTTTTCAGAGAACTCCAACTAAATACAACTGCAATTGAAAGAATTTCCACTGCAAGAAGGAATCCTAATCAAGATAAGATTCCAACTTGACCTCTCCTAGCTAGACTAGGATTATTTCACAACTTAACAAGGACTGGTTCAAATAACAAAAAGAAACTAGGAGGGGAGTCCCAATAAGACCCTGATTCTAATAAGACCAAATTGGGCTGGATTAGGGCGCCCAAAATGCCCTCCACGTGGCTTGGCCTTCCTGCAGGGCTGCAGAGTCTTGGGCGGCAGCCTTATACTTTCTTTCGGCCCTTGGGAGGGGGGGGTCCTTCAACTTCACATCAAGAAGCCATCCAATTCATTCCAAAGCTCTACAAGGCTTCCATCCTGGTACTTAGCAGCCTATACTCCATTCACCTTCTTATATCGCCTTTTAATTTTCTTGAATTTTTGGACTTTCTAAGATGCCTGAAATTCACAGTCAGATATTCACCAATCTAGCCATTAGATCTGCGCCAAACATGGAGGGCCATATCCTTATGTAATTACCTACATTGTGTCCAAGTTTCAGCCCATTCTAACACCTATAGATCCCCAGTATCCCATCTCATGAAACTTACCCCACATCTCCCATAAGCCAAGTTTTCAATACCTATGTTCCAACAGTTTCCTTACTGAATGAAATCAAGTTTAGGTCTATCGACTACTACCGTAAGAAAGTTCTTAGCTGTATCATGATTCTATCCAGCTACACTACAATACTAACAAACATACCAAGTAATCACCTCAAGGACTACCCGTAGGTCATCAAGCTTTGCAACCCATCACCCTCCTCTTTCTTAAGCCCATCTAGACAAGACATCAGCCAATGGAAGGGAAAAGAATGTGATCTCCAGACAAGTTCAGGTCTTTCCCCAATATTTATCGATGACAGTTGTACGGATAATTTAAGGCCTGGTATGGAAAATCCTAACCCAATTAGGATTACAAATACACCAAATGTAGGTTCTAAGTTAAGATTTCAGATATGTCATAGTAGACAAGCAACTCAATCAGCCAATAGCACAATGATATTAGTACCATAAGACTTCCCACAATGCCCAAAATATGCAGGGTACAACTCTGTCTAATAGGCATTCAAGGCAGCAGCCTTTATCTACTGAAAACCCAAAAGAGAGGCCAGACACCAGAAATAAACTTGTAACAATTAACACTAGTAGACAACCACCACCAAATAGCACCCAACAACAAATTGAAGTATTGTTGGTCGAAATCAGACCTCCAAGGAGAAGTCTCACGTCAGTAGCTGGAATGGTAGTTACCAAACTTTCCTAATTTAGCACACAATAGAAAAACTCCCATATAAGCCACAGAAATGATCTGAAGCCCACCAAAGTCTGGATGAGTGTACGTCTCCGTGAGAATACTTTCCTCCAATATCACTCAACAGATTGGATGTTAAGATATACGTCCTAGAAAGTTGTTAGTCAATTACAAGGACAACTTGAAGAACAAGTCAGACATAGATAGTGCTTAGGAAACTTTAAATATGAACCAGATCTAAGACCAGAACACCACCCTAAACTACTGGTCAAGAGGGTTCTCTCCACGTGGAACAGCAACTACTGACAATAACTAGGGGTTTCAATGGTGATGATCAGCAAGATAATGGAGATAGATTGGTCACTGACATAAGCAGTAGCTGAGATCTGAAAACGGATTCCGGAATCCATGAAGAGAAAAAAAGGAGAAGAATACAGGGATAATGGATGGAAGTTCCCTTTCTCCTAGGTATCTCACCTACTCTAAAGGCCTCTCATTCACTGCAGCTCACAGCAACAGCTAACCAACCAAGTTTTTCATTCATCTAATTGTTGGGGAGACTCTTGATGTCTCAGTTATATATAATGTGAACGTTCATGCCTAGAGCCAAAAGGGAAGTGACGATACGTAGAAATTGTCTAGAAAGCCTATAGCCAAAAAGATAGGTAACAAAAAACAGTAAGCGTCTAGAAAGCATCCAACAAGGAAATAATTGACTTCATCCTTAACTAATAGGAGTGTCCAACTATCCATAACATATTAGGAAACAAAAGCTGAAACAAAAAATAGACGTTAGAGCTACTATGAGAATAACTAATCAAATTCAAAGCAATCATTGTCTGAAAAGAATCTCAGCACCCATCCTCTAAGCCAGCTGTCCATTAGGTCCCCACAAGTTCTACTAGCCTCGGAACCCAAGTTAATATTACAGCCAAGTTATCCATGTTGGATCCCACATGGTGATGTAGAATTGAAGACATATTTAGGAAATAAGAAGCCCATTGGATCAGGCCCATCAAAAGCCTAAAGCTATCACACAAATTAGCACATGGCTTTCATGGGCTAGGACTGTTTTAGTGGGTTAAAGTTAGCCCACATATGTTGAACTTCATGGTCTAGACCTAAGCCCTAGTTTTTTAAAAGACAATAAAAGGGGTTGTGGTTTGAAAATAAAAGAACTCACTGTCAAAGAGTTAGGTAGCAGTTGAGTTATTAATAGGTAGATGGTATTAGCTAGTAGTTGAATGTTACCATTAATGCTTATGTCTCTTTAGAATGCAATATAAAGAAACTTATGTAAGAGGTGAAGACACAACTGATCTATTGAAATCAAATTGCTTTGTTAGCATTCCTTCTCTATGGAGACTCCTTGTGTTTGATCAAGGTAGGTTGGTGTTCGATCCAATCAACCCACCTTGCGGTGTGAAGCCCGGGTGTTATATTGTTATTTTCAATTCCCTCATATTGTCCTTTCAATTTCTTCATCATAGTTCTACCCCTGTTTTGAAGATCTATTTAGCCCGATTCTGTTATGCTATTATCCTTATAAAACCACTCTACTTTCAGCCCTCTTTCACATCTAAATTATGTTTCATCTCAAGTCTATCAAATCTAAACTTGATTCCCTGTGAAAGGTCCTATTTGGCTATTGTTTTGATCAACCAAATACAGTACTACATTATTTGGTATCAGAGCCATGACAGGGAATGAAACTTCTGGCTTGAATACTGACCTTATGGCAACAATGATGGGGATGTTGCAACAATTGAGCAACCAAATCACTACAAGCCACAAGCAAGTGGAAGAGAGGTTCTCAGCAATGGAGGCTAGAGTTGTTGCCTCTACTCATGCTCCACACCCTCCACTTGGTGAACAATCCCAGCCAACCCACTCTGTAGCCAACTTTCTTACCCGGATGAATATAGGGAGAAGGCCTCAAAGGATTCCAGTTGTGCTACCAACCCTTAAAGAGCACATAAGGAGTTATTTCACTGGAGAATAACCTACATTCAATAAGCATGTTGGTGACTCTCAAAAGGAAAAGCTTGAACACCAAGAGTTCATTCACACTAGCCATAACACAGGGCTCCACCCATCAAAGAATTACTTTCTAATTTTTCTGATGTGGTTCTTGATGAGTTGCCTAATGAGCTACCTCTTATGAGCGATATTCAACATGCCATTGATTTGGTACCGGGTTCGGTGTTACCACACCTACCGGCTTATCGCTTTAGCCCAACAAAGCACAATGAACTCAAAGACAGGTGAAAGAGTTGCTACATAAAAGATTCATTCAGGAGAGCTTAAGTCCATGTGTTGTACTAGCATTACTGACTCCAAAGAAGGATGGTTCATGGCGCATGTGTGTGGACAATAGAGCAATTAACAAGATTACAATCAAGTATAGGTTTCCTATATCGCAGCTTGATGACATGTTAGACATGCTATTCGGGGCTAAGATCTTTCCAAAATTGGGCCTCAAAAGTGGTTATCATCAAATCCATATTAGGCCTACAGACGAATGGAAGACTGTCTTCAAAACCAAGGATGGACTATTTAAATGGAAAATCATGCTTTTTGGTCTGACGAATGCACCCAGTGCCTCCATGAGGGTTATGACACAGGGGGTTGAAGTTGATCCAAATAAGATAAAAAGCATCATCAACTGGCCTAACCCAAGGACAATCACTAAAGTTCGTCATTTCCATCGACTTGCATCGTCTTACAGGAGAGTCATTCGGAACTTCAGTGCAATCATGACACCTATTCCCAAATGTTTAAAGCAAGATAAGGGCGAGTTCAAATGGAAGAATCGTCCACGACATGATAACACTTGGATTCATGCTGAAAATCTCGAGAAACTCGATCCCGATTGGTATGAGCATTACATATCATTCATCCATTCGTCGGAGACGAATGTTTTCAAGTCGGGGAGAGTTGATGCATAATTAAAGACATATTTAAGAAAGAAGAAGCCCATTGGATCAGGCTCATCAAAAGCCTAAAGCTATCACACAAATCAGCCCATGGCTTTCATGGGCTAGGACTGTTTTAGTGGGTTAAAGTTAGCCCACATATGTTGAACTTCATGGTCTAGACCTAAGCCCAACTCTACTTTTTGAAAAGTCAATAAAAGGGGTCGTGGTTTGAAAATAAAAGAACTCATTGTCAAAGAGTTAGGTAGTAGTTGAATTATTAATAAGTAGGTGGTGTTAGCTAGTAGTTGAATGTTACCATTAATGTTTATGTCTCTTTAAAATGTTATATAAAGAGACTTATATAAGAGGTGAAGACACAACTAATCTATTGAAATCAAATTGTTTTGTTAGCATTCCTTCTCTATGGAGACTCCTTGTGTTTGATCAAGGTAGGTTGGTGTTCGATCCAATCGAACCACCTTGCGGTGTGAAGCCCGGGTGTTATATTGTTATTTTCAATTCCCTCATATTGTCCTTCAATTTCTTCATCATAGTTCTACCCCTATTTTGAAGATCTATTTAGCCCATTTTGTTATGCCATTATCCTTATAAAACCACTCTACTTTCAGCCCTCTTTCACATCTAAATTCTGTTTCATCTCAAGTCTATCAAATATGAACTTGATTCCCTGTGAAAGGTCCTATTTGGCTACTGTTTTGATCAATCAAATACAGTACTACATTACATGGTCTGAAAAGAACTTCTCTCCCCTTCAGTTGCTGATCAACGGGTATAATGCTGTCATGACATTATGTGTTGATGGGTTTAACTAAGCCCAAAACATGGCCTCAACAAGAGCAAGTCTTTAAGCCCATTCAATATTTCAATGTGCCATTGCAGCATTAATGAAGCAGGGCTTTTCTCTCTGAACCCAGATGGTTTTCCTTGCTATTAGATTAGTGTTGCCTTCACTGAAATTGATGAACATCGACTAACTCGTAGGATGTAAATAGCTTAATGCTTCCGTATATAACAAAATTCTCTAGTATTAACGATGCCAGCTAAAGCAGAGTGGGTCAACAAGGGGGCTGCAGAGAGAAGGGGGTGTATGACTACACTTCAAACAGTCAAACCAACTAAAAATAGATGTCCAAGCAACTCCCAACTATAACTCAGTTACTTGATCACAAGGAAAGAAAATAATACAAATAAACTTAACAGCAGGACATACCACAGCCTGCAATTTTTCAATCTCAGCATTCTGATCAGCAGATCGAAGAGATAAACTTTCCAACTCATTTACCTGCTCAGAGGGATACACATTTAGTACATAAATCGCCAAGCAGAATATGTTTCTCAATGCTGGGTACGAACCTTCCTATCAAGAATATTGGACAAAAATTGAACTTCAGCTCTCAGTGAATGAACCTCTGAAGCAGCCTCTTTATATTCATTAAGTTGGTTTTGCATGATACCCATATCTTTGGGAAGTGAAGAAACCAAAGTTTTGAATTCAGCAATTACTTCTTTCCTTCCTGAAATATAATAGATGTTTCAGGGTTGTGATATGGAACAACACAACAGGAAAAGGGAGGGGGTTGCGAAGGGTCTCAACAACATGTTGAAGTACTAAAGTCCTACATCTCAAACTTGTATACCTGGTTCTTGTGAAACCTCTTTCAGCCTACCCTCCAAAAGATTCCTTTCATCAACTCGTTTCTGTATCTCCTTCTCTAGCTCACCTACCCTAGCAGCAGCAATTGTAGAAGCCCTTCGAAAAACATCAGCTACATCAGCTTTCAGGTTCACTTCTTTTTCCCACCAAGTGAAACTATCTTTCTCAACCTACAGTTTTAGGTTTAAATTAGTCAGTCAGCAATACCAAACAGAGATGCCATCAAGACCAACACAAGCATAAACGAAAAAACTACCGACCAGTTACCACCTGTAGTTTCTCGTATAAGCACTGATACTGGGTCATTTCTGCTTTCGATTTTTCAAGCCGATCTCTTAACACCAAATAAGCATTGGAAGAGAAGATTTGCTTCACATCCTTCAAACTATTCTGCTAATTAATGTACCCAATCAAGACAACAATGAGGAACCACATTGACAGAAAAAATCTTATATCCAGACAATAATTGGAAGACATTGATGCTCAGGAATAGGTTCAACGAGCTGACCTGCAAATGAGATAACTGCTTCAGAATTTCTATCCTCTCTGTGTAAAGATTCTTGAGTTCTACCAATCGAGATGAAGCCAATTCCTGTCCAAAGGTTCAAACCACAGTAAAAACATGCCACCTTCTAAACTAATTAACCCAAAAGGAGTCTTCAAAGAGAAGGCCATGAGAAAGTTACCAATAAGTCCTTCAGTAAAGACTCCATATCTTGCAGATCTCTCTGCTTATCTCTGATCTTATCTCCAACAGCATGTCTACCACTCACATTTAAGACAGGGAAGGATGCACTTTGTGCTGCATCCCTTTGGGCTTTCAGGGTTGACAGTTTAGAGTTGCTTTCTCCCAAGTCTGCAAAAGTACACTCCAACTCTCCTACAAAACAGCAATAGTGATGCAAGCATCAACGTTTGTACCATGGTCACCACCAGTATAATGTCATTATTTCTCGACCAATAACATTTTTGTATCACTGCAACTTTTCAAAACTTCAAATCGACTGCTGCTATTTTTGGTACTACCACCGTTCAATAACTGGATCTCCACAGATGCCAAGAAATATACTATCCTTTCATCATTCAACATACAAGAGAAACTTCCCAGATTCGAGACATCATTCCAAAGAAATAATATGAAGATAGTAAAGGGATGATAGAATTATCAAGGTTAGTCAGTGGGAAGTACAAATGTTAACACTCAGGGAGACACAAGCTGGCCTAAGAAATGCCAAGATGGACATCCTTCTCATACAATAAATCAACTTACTAAAACAGAGGCACACCTATTGGCCAATGATGCAATTGGATATAAACATTAAAATCTTTACTTTAGTTCATTAACTATTAGAGATCGCAGATACTCTGCCATACTTAATTTATTAGCACCTTGGTATCCAAAAACTTCTCCCAACTAAATGGAGTCAGCTCACAGACAAGTTCACAATCAGCACGATGCATCACTGAACACCTTGGAACTTTAAGTGCTACCTTCAACAAAATCTAGATCTACACAAAGTTTCTCCTCCATTACAGCCCTATATTAGGCCTGCATCACCTAGCCACTTAACCTCCGGGTCCATAACCACATAAACCTATAGAACAAAGACCCAACACCCATATCTATCAACCCTAGTTGATTTTGAAGGCAATAGACCAATTTGCCGTTGGCACTACATCAAGTAACAAGCTTTTGTTTGTCAACAGAGCATCACATGTCCTACTCCAAATAGGAGCATGGATGAAGAACAAAAAAGACACACTCCACATAACTATTACATGAATAGTGCCACAAAATACTTGGTTTGTTTGAAGCTGTTCTCTACAAGATTTTGTGGACCAATCAAGTAGAAAAAGATTCTATCATGGTGCTGCCATACTTTAGTTTCTACTTTTAGTGCTAGAAAGTATTTTCAATTTCATTGTGAAAGAATCTGAGGTAGTTTCTAATTTCAGTTTGTTTATCTTAGGGGTTTCTATTTTAATATTCCCAGGAAGAATCTGATTTAGTTGCATGGTTTCCATTTCTTTTCATTTTTGAGACTTTCTGCTTTGTAAATTTTTAGCCAAGCCATAAATAGGACCTCATCATTGGAACAAAAATAAATAATGAATAAAACTTTTAAAAGAGAAGTTGAATTTGTGGCCTTGTGGCCTCGGTGATGAAGTAAAATCTATGTTCAACAGCTGAGATGGCTGTGAGTGACAAACAGCGTGCTATGATTGTCGATCCCCCTAAGCTTTTTTTCTATCTATCCTTCTAATCCTTGTACTCATATGTGAAAATGAAAAATGAAAAAGGAAAAAGGAAAAAAGCAACAACAGTTCTAATTATTTAATTTCATCTTCACTGTTCTGATGATCCTGGCTGCAATCAATCTTCCACTGGTCTCTCTGGTTCAAGGTCAACTAGCCGATGGATGCATAGCTGCCTGACACCTTTCATTTTTTGAGAGGAGCATCGGGGGTGCTATATGACAAAAGCATGCCTGTGAAACTTAAAAAAGTTTTAAAACCACCTATGACTTGCAGAGCAGAATGTTTGGCAATTGAAAAGAATCTAAAAAGACGAGGGTAGTGGAGATGAAGATGTTGAGGAGGATCTGCAGCAAGACAATGAGAGAACGAGTAAAAATGATTGCATTAGAATGAAATTAGGAGTTGTAACAATTCAGGACAAGCTTTACGGATGTCAAAAAAAGTTTGTTTGATGGAACTAAAAAAAGGTAGAGGCACGCCTAAAATGATCACTGGAGAGGAATAGATATGCCTAAGCCTGGTGTTCAGGACCTCAGCCTAGTCTGCCTACGAACAGAGCAGTGTAGAGGACAATGACACATGTTGCTGACTTTGTGCAGGGAGGTGTTCCTAGGATGCTGCTTTCACTATTGCTTTGATATCACCCTTTTCTTATTGCTGATTTTTCCTTATACTTCCATTTACTCTTCTTATACTTCCCCTTACTTCTTATATCAGTAATACTTCTTCAGCATCTTTCAGATCCTTGTAGCTGACCCTGTTTAGTTGGGATAACTCTATGGTGATTGTTGTTATCATTGTTGGCAACGGGCATACCTGCCTGACTGCATTGATATTATATGCTCATGTTATGGACATTTTTTTGGAATTGTAAACAATCAAATATAACATAGTGCTATGATTAATAGGGTGACATGATCCCAAGAATCTTTCCAGTTCTCACCCATCAAGAACAGAGTAGATGCTACCATCAATCTCTAGCATCACGGATACCTTCACATTTCTCCTTAAAACAGAACTTTTTTAATAGAAAAATGGAGTTTCATATTTTCAGGTTTGTATTACATGGTGGACAAGGTTATGGCCAAAAAAAGAAAAGGCATACCGGTGAGACGTTTGAGTTCAGCTTTATTCTTTGCATTTATGTCTCGACAGCACCGCACTTCACTTGCCAATTTCCTATGCTTCAAATGAAGATCACCTAGAGCTACTCTTAACTTCTTAACCTCTGCCTGTAAGTCATTAGATGCCTTGTGTCTGCCGTGCTCTGGAGAAATAACAAAGTGCAGCCAAAACTAAGAAGGAATACAACAAGGGACTATTATTGAATTAAATTACTTTCTCACACACATCTTACCCTCTTCAGGAAGTGCCTCCAGAAGTGGACCATAGAGTCCATCTTTATAATGCCACAGGTCATTAATGCCAACTACAATGTTCCGTAAGATGTTTGAAGTCTTAATGCAAGATATTCGTTTATCTTCAAAGTGATTAATGGATTCATTTGGTGCACAACTATTTGTAGCACCTGTCTCAAGAAGTCTTTCCACAAAAGCATCCTCAGCAGGAGATGATGTCCCATCTGCAACATAAGTTAAACAGCATTCTAACTCAGCAGTAACAAAACACCCAACTTTAGAATCACCTAGAAATGAAGAACTATGATGCATAGAACAAAGACTAGTACCCTTCAAAGAGTACATCATAAATGTATATAATTCAGTATGGCATCATGAGTACAGAATAAATAAATACCACAATACCCTTCTAGAGTACAACACAAACTTTTCAACAACAATTATAATACGAATATGGCATTCTCTCATGTTTGTGAAGAGCACCTTCCATTCAGAGTCACCCATTTGCTCATGACATAATTAGCTAAGGCTTAAATTTTTAGACAGGTGGACCATTAGACCCCAGTTGACATTCAACTTCAATGCAAAAAGAGTTTGTCATGGCGACATAGAGCTTTAGAAGTCCAAGACCATGGAACAATGCATGGTTGTCAAAGTGTCTGCCTAGGCGGTTGTTTTGAACTGCTTAATTGACGCCCAAACTGCAAAGGAAGCATAAGTCATACTCAACATCAAGAATCAATGAATAAGTAAATGCCTAGGGGATGCTTTGACAATCATGGTTTGATGAGATGAACTAATGTTTGTGTTCTTTTTTTGAATAATTTTTCATAATGATGATTCTAGAATGCTTGTTTTTTTGGATGAATGTGACTATTGAATATCCGTTTAGCTTATTATAAAAAGTAGTTGTATTGAAAAAAGTAATTTAAAAGTAGTTGCATTGAAAATTTTTGACCCAACCACTTTGGTTGCCTTATTGTCGCCTAATCGCCTAGGCAGCCCCACTCACTTTGGCCGCCTTGACAACCATGGAAAAATGTGCAATAGTGATTGAGAAACCATACACCTCCTTGAACAGACATGGGAATGCATGCCAATGAACTGAACGTTTGAAACTCAAGTCTGAAATTTGTCAGAATTCTATCTGAGCCAACCCTTGTCCGCCCAACAGACAGGAACTGCCACACAACTCTTCCAAGCGGCAGAACTAGGTGTCCCATGAAGCTCTTTTTTTCGGACTTAGCAAAGGCAAAATTTCCATCAGTAAAAAGCTAAAAGAAAATGCAACTTAAAAGTCCAGAAACTTATACTGGTAAAGAGTATTCAGAATCAACAAGTCATCTTCAACCTTAGGATAAAGAACCAGAAGGCCACAATACTGTAAATCAACCTAGAGGGAAATAGGTTGAACTAGCGGAAATTATCTTTTCAAAGAAAAAGAAAAACTTAACCAAATTAGATTTAATCAAAAGATGTGAGCAGAAGACAAGGCAACACAAACTTATGGTGGTTCAACTCAAATACTCAATTGAGTCTATGTCCACTATTCTCTAACATTAGAGATAATTCCAAGAGTGATTCCCTTTCAGTACAATAGGTGCAGAAACAACAGCTCTTACTATCTTGTTAAGGACAAAAGAACCTTTAGACAATCTTTCTGGATGAGAGTACCCAATCTCTTAAGGACGTGAGCAGAAGATAAGGCAACACAAACTTATAGTGGTTCAACTCAAATACTCAATCAAGTCTATGTCCACTCTTCTCTAACATTAAAGATAATTCCAAGAGTGATTCCCTTTCAGTACAATAGGTGCAGAAACAACAGCTCTTACTATCTTGTTAAGGACAAAGGAACCTTTAGACAATTTTTCTGGATAAGAGTACCCAATCTCCTAAAGATGAGAGAGACCACATAACTTACTCTAAACCCAGCCTAGAATCTTGGCACAATCAATAATTCCAAAGATAAGAATGGCAGAAAGCGTTTCTTATCAAGGGTGTGACATAATACCCTTGAGTGATGATGATGAACAATGATATGAATGCTAAGCAATGCACCAATGATCTCCTTAACTAGCTTCTTCAACTTGATGATGTGGGAGGAAGCATGTATTGAGTTCTCCAACCCCAAGCTCTTCAATGGAGAGCAACTGAACTCAATAGAACTTTGGATTTCTTTTCTTTTTTTTTCCTTTTTTTTTTTTTTTTTTTTTTTTTTTTGGGGGGGGGGGGGGGCAGGAGAGGCTTGGTAGGCTAATTAGTGTTTGATAACTGTGATTAAGAGTGTCATTAGGACTTCTATTTGTAGCCAAAATCATGGTTTGAAATCTCGCGAGATCTCACCAAGATCTAGTTCTTTTGGGACCTTGATCTTGTAAGTTGAGTCAATGCCAAAGATATGCAATATCTCGTCTGAGATCTCAGTTCAATTCTTGAACTCAGATCTCACAAGATCTCAGCTCAACCTAGTTGTTATAAATACCCCATCTTGGTCCATACGAACCAAGATAGCTCAATCTTGACCTATCTCAACACTCTTACGCTTTGCTGGATTTGGGATTTTAGCCGGATTTTTCAAAAGAAGCATTTTTTTCGTGTGGTGTTTCTCAATAGTGGACTCAAAATTGTGCTGGAAGCACTGGTTTATCACAAAAATGGGGGGGGGGGGGGAATCGAATTACACATATGATTTGGGTTGTCCCTATTCCAAAATTATATATTAAAAAGAACACAAGAAACAAGAAACAGGAACATCGCCCATACAATCTGTTGGTCATTGATTTACTCTTGTAATCTCATGATGTAACTTTTAAGTACACCAGTGTTGTAATGTGAAATTATGAACTGAACATGTTTGATGTATTATTCAACTTTAAACCTTTATGTTTTCATTTATATCAAGTAATGGTTTATGGTTTTTTACATTATATTTTATAAGTCTGCATGTTCAGCATATTTGTTCCAAAGTTAGGGTTGAGTTGGAACTCATATATACACTCGTTTTCTCACAAATCTGAGGCATGTGTTTAGAAGGCCTAAAATACGCTAAACACCAAATTCCAGCACAAATTGAGCTCTAATACCTACCAAGATGGGCCCTCAGGTTGGGTAAAGTAAATCACGGATTTTTACCCCATCTTGGTGAAGATCTTGCAAGATTTCGGTTTTTTGAGGGACCAAAATCCTAGTCTAGACCAAGCTCTCAAACCATGGCCAAAATGTGGGCTTGATTTGAATCCCAACTGATAAAATGCGCTAATTTTTTATTTTTTTAACATAAAAGGTCAACAATTAGAAGCTTAGTTTGCTTGATGGAGATGATCGACCTGCAAAGCTGACGGTTGCAACCGTCAAGCTTCCAACTCTAACAGTCAACCAAGCTACGTTGCCAAACGGTAAACTTGCACTTTGATTGTCACTAATTTGGGCAATTTAAGATTATTTTTATAAAATAGGCAATTGTCCTAAGGTTCACACGATAGTACTTCATGCACATGTTCAAAATGCAAAACGTGAAAGTGCATTTTTTGTTTTCCACAATTACAAGATAACATGTGTCCTAGGCTAAATCAGGGCGTTGATGTCTTGAACTTTCTCTAGTTCTATGCTCTCAAAGAACATCCTCTTATGTGAAGGCATCTTGAGTAAATTATCTTGGCTTAATGTATTCTTTAAGTCTCTTGAATGTGATTGAGATAGCTTTCATTCACTACACGCTCTTAGAATGGTTTCATCCATACATGCACAAGTGTGTCAAAACCATGGTAGAAGATCTCGCTCTCGAGAGCGAGATCTCACCACCTTGAAAAAGAGAGATCTCAACCATCTCGGTGAGATCTCGGTTGAGAAATACAATTTTTTGGCATCAACTCGGTGACCCATCTCGGTGGGTTTTAGGGTCCCAATTGGGTTGAAACTTGGTATATGGCCTATTTAAGGCCTTTTGAACACATTGGTGGCGTTGGATTTGACAAAAAACAACCCTATGTGTGATTTCTAAGTCTACCCATAGTGTGAAACCGAAATGTTGTAGGATTAGGGAATGCAAGGTTATACAACATGTAATATAGAACTTTTAAGGCATATAAATAAAGAGCAAGTGTATCAAATGCATCAAGTAACCTAAATGTAATCTAAATTCCATCCATATGAGTATCACAATCTCAATTTTCAAGAATAGAATAATAAAATTATACAACTATTAGAAGTTTTATATGAGTCATTAAATCATAAGTTCATAAGACAAGAAGAGAATGACTGATCTTCCTTCGATGTTGTAGAAATGCAAAGAGTAGTTGCAAGTGAAAATCCAACCGAAATCCACAAAAAAGGCAAAAATTGAGAGTTCCAGCGAGATATCCCAAATCTCTACTCTCGACCTCCATCTCGTCTCGCATATGTAAAAAAACGAGATATCTCGCCAGATCTCCCACCATGGTCAAAACCTTCTTGTCTTTCACACAGGTATATTGTTAGTGCATTTGAGTATGCATATGTGGTCATCAAAATTAGTGAGGGGTAAATGGGTCACCCACCAACAAATACTTAGATAAAACACTTATACTGACCAGCCTAAATTTTTTGTTCCTTTCCAGAAAAGGTGAGAAGCAGACAGAAAATTTCCGATTTGAATTTTGGAAAAAAAATAAATAAATAAGGACTAAACCTGTTCACATCAATTTCCTGTACCACTCCAGTCATGTCAGAAACAATAAACAATACTGGTAGGGAACAATAGAAACTGAAGGAAGAAAAAAGAAAAAGAATACAAGAATAAATGGGTTTGAAAAGCTATGAGACGCCAATCAAACCTTGGAAAATGGGAAAAATTCATCCAATGCTCCAACCATAAATCATATCCCATTTTGTTTCATAAATCCAGCTTACTACTTAAAAAGGTCATGATTCACAAGGACCAAATTCATTTTACCAATTTGCTCTATAATCTTTCAATTGTAACTAGGAAACTATATTTAGAACTCATAAATATAACACACAACCCATACAACCAAACTTGTTCCCTTAATTCAGACTAAATGCTGGACTTTGAAAGAATAAAACAATTCATAAATATAACATACAACCCATACAACCAAACTTGTTCCCTTACTTCAGACTAAATGCTGGACTTTGAAAGTTCCTTTTATTCTTTTGCGTTTCAGATATGAAAAGCATTGTGTTATCTGTGTTTGGTTATACTAACATTTATGTTAAAGCACAACGTGATTGATGACACCCTCACGTAACCCTGGGATACAGGGCCAGTAGTACAATCTTTTCTAAGAAAGCAGCAGGCAACCTACGTTTCAATACCTTGCTGTTTGGAGTCAAATCACAAAGGACAGCAGTAATTTTAGGTTTATAACCCTGCTACCTACGTCTGGAATTAATGGACAGCAACCAATCTTTCAAATATCCTCACAACAGACCACTTATATGGCTTGAATCCTTTCTGTCCAGGTCTGATTAGCAATGCACAGCAGCAAAATTCTACCCAAGGGACCCTATGCTTGCTGGATCTGGTTACATCACACACAAGGTAACAAAATAGAAGAAAGAAAAATGCATGTTGATTGAATTAAGAAAAGCTAAGAACAATCTTCTATAACTAGAAATATCAAGGAGTCAAACACAACGTCGAGTTGAAATCTTTCCACGAACAAGTATAGGGTTTGATTCTTATTAGCATACCTTTGTAATCCTATAGTACTAGACCAAGAGAGGTAAAACAAAACCACCACCAACCCCTCCCCCCTTAAAAAAGAAAAGAAAAAAGAGAGGTAATAACTCTCTTTTTTTTAAAAAAAACCCTAGCTTCACTGTAACATCTCTTTGGCATGGAAGCGTAGGGAGTCCTAAAACATCTGCAAATAATTCATACCTAATCATAAGATTCATAACCCAGCCTATGCTATTTAAGGAACAATCAAATAATATTTGATAACGCTAATAAGGACTGAATAATTCGTGTGTGCCAAAAGGACTAATCAATTAACATCTACAACTTTAATAAGCACTACATCATGAAAAATAAAAAATAAAAACCAAGTATTAGGATTTCGTATTCAACCCCTGTAACTATGTTTCAGGTCCATAAAGTTGGCCGATTACAAAAGGAACACAACCAACGAAGGCCCACAAACCTATCAACCTTATGTTGTTCCTCCAAAGCAAAACATTTCCTGTTTGGTGCCAGATCTGCATCATCTTCTTCACGTCTTATTCACTTTTTTGTCCCCAGTTACTAGGTCAAGGTAGCGGATGTACAATAGTCAGTTTGAACCATTCTAAAACATTGTAAAACGTCTACCTCTGCAATTAGTTTAAGACAAGCTATTTCTTTGTTTCATACAAATGAAAAATTCGTCACCAGATTCAACCCCTCCTGGTGAGTGTTGCCATTTGATCCTACAATAAAAACAAGCCCAAGACCCAACCCATGTAAAGGACTATCACTAAAAACCTGACCCCTTATAAGAATAAGCTTATCATCCAACCATTACCATAAAAAAGTCTGAAACCACAAAATCAAATAATACAAGAGACCTAACTTAAAAAGCAATCAAGCACAACCTCGTACAAAAACAAAACATGCACATCCAGATGCATCAGATGCCCTGCAGTGTTAAGCATGCCTAATGGTCATTGTTCCCTTGGAAAGACTTAGACAACTATGAACATAAGGTACATATGATACTTCAACAGATTGAAGCATCAAAGCTCTGGGATCTAGCACCATGAATTATCCAACTAGTATTGGACACGAAAGTCAACTAATACAGTATCCAACAAAGAACAAGGCAAACAGACTGTTTTGGAGGGACCAACTTAAAGTTTCTCATCTAGAAAAGGTCTTGAAATACTGATTCACACATTATCAGCTCCTATTGGCAGTTCACTGGCAATCTACCAATGTCCTAGACTCAGAATACAAACAGAAAAAGCGGGGACACGGCATTTTCCTCTTTGGGAAGATAGGGGATGGTCAGACTCGACCTAGTAAGGTACAAATATTACATTATTATACAGGGGGAAAAGGCACCTCAGTATCAAAGGCTTTTGCACAAGCAAAGTCCAAAGAGGCAGTTTTCCGAACACAGCCTTACCCCAGCAATTTTTTGCTGAGAGGCTGTTTCATCACCTTAACCTCAGGCTACAACTGTAGTCCACCGACCATTGCGCCAAGGCCCACCCTCTACCAATCCAGACAATGGCAAGCAAACTTCTTATGGTCAATGCTCCACATTATGCATTAGTGAAATATGTATGTTATAGGGTCAGCCTTCACCACGTATGGATGAGATATGCTAACAGATCCTGGAATTGTTAAAAGGGCACCACAGAGGCAAGAGGAAGGTACATATATCACATGCAGAAGCCGGTAAGAGGCTTTACTAAATTCAACAGTAAGTAGACAGAAATGTTCTTTGAGAGCAAGCAGTAGAAATACCCAACCTAAAGGAAGGTACATGTATCAAAAGCAGATGCAGGTAAGAGGTTCTATTGAATTCAACAGTGAGTATAAAGAAATGTTGTTTCAGAACAAGCTATACAAATACCCAACATTTGCAACTGGACATGAGGAATTCCAACTGAGTATCAGCTCAAATAAAATACAAGTAAACAGCTATTTGAGAAACCTGGAGAAAGTCAGCCTAGAAAAAATTTCAGTGCATTTTTTGCCCGTACAGTATTACAACTACAACATTCCAAAAAATGGAAGGATGCAACAAGCCCAGTTTAGACTAGACCACAAACTGACCTAGTAAAGGAACCGAATCACAACGATTAAATAGAGGAAGACAGGAAGTGGCCCAAAATAGTTAGTGCAATGGGGGACGGGGGAGTCATTTGATGCAGGTAAGGCCATGCAAAATCAGCACCGTCATATCAACCACGGCAAACCTGCAACAAGATACAAACTAACCAGGAGGCTGTGCATTTCTCACCTAAAGAATGGTTCAAATCTTTTCTGCTGCCAACTGAGCTTCTTGTCCGAATAGAACAGGATTCTATGTCATCCACAAGCTGTTAAAATGAAACATAACCAATTTTCCATACATCAGCACAATTTAACCTCAGACTTCTAGAAGATCACTGGAAATGCAAGTTACCTGTTCCCATGAACTATTAACAATTTTTAACGTGGCATCATAATCACATTGTTTCTCTTTGAACTGACAGAATTTATCATCAAGAGCAGAATATTCAGCCTTCTGAGCTTCTAGCTGCTGAACAAGCTTTTGATTTTGATATTGCAGTACAGCAGTGTCAAGCTACAAGGAAAGGAAATTCGAAGCAAATAAGCAAAACTGGCATGATGACGAAGAGTCTAAAGTCATGAAGAACCTAAATTGTTAACTTCAACTGAATCTACCAAAAAAATTCAGACATAAAGAGAAAAACACAAAACGTATTAGCAGCAAAGAGAGAAAGAGACAAAAAAATAAAAATAACCACATTTCCAAAAATAAATCCCTACAGGAACTTCAACTGCAAAAAGCCACATAAACGTTGTCAACTAGAGCTTAAAAACTCCCTCAACCTGAGTAAAGCATTCAAATATGGAATGGTAAAAATCTATGAGAGCAACAGGCAATTTTTTCAGCCACACCACTTACATGCGCATATAATGAAAAAACCAAATTTAAACAATAACCAAATGGAAAGAAAGTAGTACAACCTCTAACTAAATTTGACTCTGCCTCTTCCATAGATCATTTAATTCATGATTTAGTATTTAATCCCCATCAAGCAAGCTAGGCTGGAGACAAGTTCACAATTATCCAGGCAAATGAGCCAAAAAGATGTTCCCCCGTTAAAAAGATAAGTAAGCAATTTTTTTAAAATATTTAGATTCTAACTGTTCCAATCGGTGGTCGGTTGCAGTCTTTAAATATATTAGTTATAGTAGCGCACCCTTTGCATTCCGTTTAAGAAAAGTAGGGTTTATCACTGAAAAGACGGTAGAGTAATTCCTTGCCAAATTGTGCACCTTGAAGTTCTTCATTTTCAGGGTAGAGCCCAACTACCTTCCAAACTATGACTGGAGAGCAAAAATGAGTTTATGAACCATATCCAAGCAAAAAATAGAAACACAAAATGCCAGAAAGCAAGAGCAGATGGATAGTTCTAGACTTCTGCTAAATAATGAATACAAGTGACCAAATATTATGACACTTGCTCAAAAAATGAATCCTAGCCTATCTCTAAGTGTGCGGCGAGGAAGTGCAAGCATATTGTACTGGAATCATTCATCTCATAAACTTCCTTTTGTCAATATCATTGCAGTTGTTTTTCAGGTTCCTTTAGTTCTATATAGACTTCCATCCAACTCACAGGATCCCAAATCTTTCATAAGTAGAAGAAGAAATATGCCAAAGTTGAATATTCTACCAACAATGAAAACAACGAAGGAGGCCACAGAAAATAACAGCATTAACACTCACTCATGAAAACACGAAAAGGATATTTTGCTTATTTTAGGAATAAGTATAATAGCTCTGAAAATTATCAATGATCTAAGATAACAAAGAAATAATTTATCACAGAAACGATTCATGAATTTAAATCCCAAATTCAGTCTCAGCAAAAATATAAGAGACGATCCCTGATCCATATCACAAACTCCATCTCCTATATTTTTTATATGCCTAGTCTGTGACGAAACTGCTTCTTAACCTAACCAATACAACCAAAATAGCTCCATAACCAAATAATTCGCTAGAATGGTCAAGAATTGTACAGAGTGGAGAATAAGATAAAAGGAGGAGGAAAAAAGAAACCTTTTTATCTTCCGAAAATGGCAAAAACGGTTGCTTCTTAGCAGCAGCGGCCGTGGGCGACACCGAACTCAAGTGCCGGCGCTTCCGGTCTGGCTCACCTGTGCTTCCCATGGGCATAGAGAAATCCCTACACAACTCCTTCGTTCTTTGGTCACATTAGGGCAAACGAAAGCACATCACTCCTCTGAATAGTATAAAAGCATCCCCATATAAAAATAATAAAAGGGTCGTTCTTTATCCAAGTAATTGATCTCCCTGTAAACCCTAATTCATATACAAAGCTCCAAAAAGCAGTAACAAACAGATGGGTGGGGGAAAGGATTGGAAAAGGAAAATCTAGGGCTGATAACAATATATCACGGAATAGATAACCGTTTCAGTTATGTGGTGAACCCTATTTTTGCAGATTCGAATTGCAGAACCAATAAGCAAGATCAAGTTCCTATCACTGTGGTGCGCGACTGAATTGCATGATACAAGAAAACAGGAGAAAATGGCCTCTTTTATCTCCCTCTCTCGTTCGAGTCTTTTTTCTATAGTTCTACCAAGAGGAGAGAGAAGGCTGGATTGCCTCATTATATACACAAGCACAAAGTTGTCAATTAAGTAAGCGCGAAGGGCTTATTTGGTATTTCAAATAAAATGCAGTTGCTTCTTGTTCCGTTATAACTTCGCTTCGTCATTTCTATTCCCGTGCCTTTCTCTTTCACTATTTTATCTTTCTTTTCTGGGGGGTTTATAAAAAAAGAAAAAGGAAATTCCTTTTGGGGTATAAATTCCACAAGGAATTCATGTATTAAGATTTTTTTTTCTTATTTGCCATCTGGTTACGTGGGAGTTCGACGCTTCACAGTTAAGATGGTCCCTCCCAATCGGCTTATTTAAGCGCAATTGTGCTCTCTTTCAAGCTCAATAAAGACTAAGGTAGATTGGCTTAATGGATCCATAATGATTTATATAATTACTGTAATAATTAAAGCACGTGTTATGAATATAATCAACGGATAGATGAATAAATACATGTAGTATGTTCTTGTTGTAGATCTGCGTTCTTAATTTTTCTTGAATCTTCCAAAACCTTTCACTCTTTGGAATATTTCTTGAGAGTGTGGAAACAACCTTAAACTCAAATATTACACATGATACTACAAGACCCAATAAGTTATTCCCTAACCAACTACTCCCACAATGGTAAAAGTCAGTAATACCCTGACTAAATATCCTGAATGAATATGGGTCAAGATAAATGACAAATGTTAGTTAAGCCCATAACTCAACATGGACTTGATCATTATAAACCATTTGGGTCAAACTCGAGTTGTTGTTTCTAGTAGGGGAAAATAAATACCCCGTTTGATAACTCATTGAACAAAATAATTTATAGTGTTTCTTTGCTTAGAAAGTAAAAAAAAAAAAAACTGAAAATTGTTCCATAAAATCTTTTTGTTTTGCATGATTTCGAGTACATCAAATTTTTGCTTCGATAAACACTTTTGATGCAATTGTTTATCGAAGCAAAAATGGGGTGAGGGAGAAAGAAAATAAATGAAGAAATTTTTTGGAAAAGTATTAAATGTGGGTCTCATTTTTTTATTTTTCACATTTTTCTATAAAATACCACATATTGTGTGAGGTATTGAAAAGGCATGCAGTAGGAAAGTTAACATACAACCTCACTAAATAAGCTTCCTTAAATTAATAAAACTTATCTCCAACTTTTCTACCCCCATCAACCAAACAAACCACAATTTTGGAATTTAATGAAAAAAAATTTATTTTTTCAAATTTTTTCCCACCCTACCTTTATTCCAACAAACAAACGCAGCCTTAGTGGCAAAAAGGTGAGAGCTAGAGTTGGAAGAGGAGAACAAGAGTTGGGGTTGGAGTTGGAGTTGGAATTTGAGTTGCAATAGTACAAGGGACATACTAACCATATGTTCCACGCTCTAGTGTGAGAATTATATTAACTTGATCATTTATCAAACGTGGACGAGTATTGTATCTGCTTTCAGAAGCAAGTTTTATCAACTGCCTAAAAAATATCTATGCTTATAGAAACACTCGTAATTGTTTATGGTGTTTGTCGAATCATAAACACTTAACAGGTGATAAGAATAAAATAACAACAAATTGGGTTTGACCCAAGTTTGGTCAATGACCCCGGTCATAACTGGTTCGGAGGTTGAACCAACAAGTAGCGTAAGGGGAAGGAACCCAACGGTTATGGAAAGAGACGTGCTCCCGTAAAATTCGAGATACACAATCGTGCTATGTATGAAAATCTCAACTGACTCAAAAAGAAAGGGGAAAACCCTATAATCGGATGGCCACCAAGAAGGATCATCAACGAATCCAACGATGGCTTCCCGACTGCAGAGTTGGCCCACATCTGAAGTTTGTTTTGCAGGAATCCAAAGGTTAACCAATTTTTGGACGCACCATTGGCGTCGTCTGTGGGAAACGCTTCAAAAAAAGCCATGGTAAACACCAGATCTACTATTCAAAGGCATCAAAATCATAATTTTCAAGTTCCTTTGGAGGAAAACCTTGCTCCTCCAGAGGGAAATCGTATTCATGAAGGTGAAATACACGAGAAGAAGAAATAGTAGGAGGTGCCCGTTTGAATTGTCCAAATGAAGAGATCCAAATGATTCTAGTCATTTAGGAGCAGATGAACCAAAGCCAACAACAAATTAACCAAATGCAGGTAACAACAGATTAACCAAATGCAGGTTCAATTTCTAGAGATGCAGGCAATGCTCGAAATGATGGCCAAACGCCTGAGAACTGCAAGGAACCCGAACCTCCATGTTCATGAGGAGGGGAGAAGACAACCCCGACGGACTGAAAGTATAAACTCCATAGCAAGAGGACGTTCTCCACGCAAGGAAAGAAACCCGACTGAGGACAAGAACTTTCGTCAGCCACTGGAAAGAAACCTAAGAGCACGAAAAGAAGATGGTGAATGGTTGGGAATAAGAAGAACGGATGAATTACCAAGGAGAGATGATCCAAAGGTGCGGGATTGGTCGTAGGGAAGTTGAATGGGAACGCTATTCAAGATTGAGAGAGGAGTTCAAACACACTCGACAACATCTCAATGATCGGATAGAGACAATGTTCGGACACCAAACACCCGGGCAGTATAGATCGATCAAGAATTGGCTGATATAAATCAAAAATTGGGACAACTCACGAAAGCCAAAAAGACTGATGATATATACTTGGTCATCAGAAAGAACTTGTTCGTTGAGGCAATAACCAGATACGAATTCCATCATAACTTCAAGCTCCCCAGCTTCTCTTTGTTCGATGGATGTGGGGATCTAGTAGCCGACATGAGTTACTACCAGCAAATAATGGCAATTGCTGTGAATTCAAATCAGATTTGTGCAGAGTGTTCGAGTCTTCACTGATGGAAGCAACTTATAAGTGGTTTTTGAACCTACCGTATGGAAAGATAGTTGATTTTGATAAGCTTGCTCGAAAGTTCATCGATTAGTTCCAAAGTCAAATACAGACCAAGAAGACCGAAGAGACTTTGTTCACCTTCAGGCAAGCAAAGAACGAGTCTATTCGAGATTATTTGCAAAGGTTCAACAAAGCAACCATGGAGATTGAGAACTTGGAAGAGAAAGTGGCCAAAACAGCACTCTTCACATACCTTTCCAACATATGACTTCTGGAGTTGTCATTGCAGGATATGCCGACCACCAATGCCGAACTTGTCCAAATATGTCAAAAACAGGCTGAAGTAACGGAAATCCTTAACGCTCGGCAGGGAAAAGTGGAGGCAGCTAACAAAGAGCAAAAAGCTTCAAAAAAGGCCAAGGTTCGAGAGTGCAGAACAACTATTGGGTAAGCAAAAGACGGTGGGGGTGGTGGCAACGTTCACCCAACCGCGCTGAGTATACTCCTTTGAATGCACAACGTTCGGAGATCCTGATGCAAATCAAAGATCAGGATATCTTGAGATGGCCACCTAAGATGACATCAAAGCTTGAAGAAAGAAGAAACATGAACAAATATTGTCGTTTCCATAGAGTTTAAGGGCACTACATTAATGATTGTAGTCATCTGAAGGCGGGTATTGAAAGGTTAATATCTTAGGGACATTTGGCCAATTATATAAAGTGTTGGGAGGACGATCGAGAAAGAAGAACAATTGGAGAAAAGAGGAGAGAACGATCGGGAAGTAGAGACCATCGCTTTGAAGCTTCCGACTCCAAGAAAGGGAAGGAGATAGAAAGGACCAGTCATTCCCCGATCATCACAATATTCTGAGGACCAGAGCTCGAATCCCTCAGAAGCTTAAAGCAAAATCAAAATTTGTGGGATCAGGTGTAAAATCCAGCCCAAACCTAACCAGGACACCCTATTTGTTTTGGGATAAAGAAAGACTTGTTTAATGTTAGACCTTAAAGTCAGACCTTGATTTCAATGTTGTTATCCTTGAAAAACTTAGGAGGCCATGTCCGACCTTTTCCTTAGGGTAGATCCTGTGAAATCCGGCCTTATCCTTACCCTGACCCGGCCCAGAATTTGTATTGTTTGTAGGTCCAAAGACCCGAAGTGGGGGGAAAAGATACTTGTGGACCCTTTTGGTTGATGATTTGGTGTTGAAACCCAAGCCCATGGACATTGACGATGATGCCCCTCACTTGAGAGCATTGTCAGTGTTAGTTTTGAATCTGCGCACCAAAGAGGGGTGAATTAGTTGAAATACCTAATGAACTCTTATGCTCAATCCGAAGGTATTTCCTGAAACTAGACTTCTTGATGGAATTGTAGGAGAAAACCCCACTCAATTTGACCCCATATAGCCCACCAAATCCCTGTCCGAAGTTGCTGAACTATGTCTGGCAAATCCTGCTTGCGCATCGAAGAAGGTGAGCTTAGTTGGCGGACCTAATGAACTCCCATGCTCGATATGAATGTATTTCTGAAAACTAGACTTCTTTGTTGACTTTTAGGAGAAAACCTCACTCAATTTGACCTTGTATAGCCCTCTGAATCCCTGTTCGAAGTTGCTGAACTATTCCTGAAAATTCTGTTGAAACTACTTTGGGTCGATACTGTTGGTCGATACCATCAACCCAATGTATCTACCCAACAAGCTCAGATTCGAATAAAAATGTGCTTTTTGGATATTCCTTCCTCCTTTTAAGTGAAACCTCGAACCTAAAACATTATTTCACTCATTTCAACATCTGAGAACGCAGGAAAGCTCCTCTAAGCCTCCTCCTTGGCTTGGGCGTTGGACTTCTTTAAGAATCCTTTGTCTCTCTTCTCTAATCTCTTCTACAGGGTATGTAATCTCTCACTGTCTCTCTAATCTACTTCTACCTCACCTTATTCTTGTTGTTGGGGCTATGGAGGAGGTGTTGCAACCTTGCAACCACCTCTTCTAATGTCTCTTGTGATTCCTATAAACCCCCATTCATTCTATAAATGCTATGTATCTCATATCAATTCTTAACCTTGTCTTTCTTATGAAATTCCTCCATAGCAACATGATTTCATCTCCTAAACTGATTTCTGTAGTATGCCAAGTCTGATTATATGTTAATAATCATTCCTAATCTATTGCTTATCATTCTCTTGACTGAATCCCTGATCTCCCTTGCAATTGCATTGATTTCATTATGAAACTTGATGTTCTTGCTCTCTTACTTTGATTCCTCTTCATAGCAACATGAGTTCATTTTCTTAATCTGATTTTCTTTAGCAATGAGGTCTGATTATATGTTAGCAATTGTCTATATTCTGCTACTCATCATTCTATTGATTAAATTCCTAAGCCCTCTTGCATTTGCAATTGATTCCATTGAAAACCATGAATTCCAACTCTTGAACTTGATATGTCAATTTGGGGTTTTCTAAATTGACCATTGGATCATGTTAATTCCTTGATAATTAATGTCTCTATATTGTGTTTGAACTATTCCCCAAGTTTCGTATCGATCCGAGACCCGGAAGACCAACTTTGAGCCAAAAACCCAACTTGCTGTCCGAGACCCTTTGGGTTGATACAGTGGGTCGATACCGTCGACCAACAAGGTTGCTGTCAGCAACTTTTGCCCAGTTTTGATCCATTCGATCTCCGATTGTTTTGATTTCTTCTCTAATCCTTCATGTATGTTTGTTTAGGGCTTTAAGACTATAATTGGGCCATTCTCTTGTGACTTCGGATCATCTTCTTCACAATTTGAGGTAAGGATGGTTATTGCCATATAACATAGACTGTATGACTTTTATACTGTTGTTGGTAACTTAGTAGACTTAACTTATTAATTGAATTTAGACATCATATGACTACTGTAGTTACCTTATGACAGTAGCACCATGCTTAATTACTTGGTTTATCATTTTACTTAGTCTTGTCATTTATTTATACACTGTATTATGAGATGTTATGACATGTTTTCAATATGATAATGTATTGTCGATATGTAATGGATGGAAATAAGCATGTGATTGCTTAGGTATGATTTGGGATTGGGGAGTGCCCTACTGGTACTTCTGTCCTTGGACATCGGAGGGAATAGTATGGGATGTTCTCCGAACATGCCCATCGACGCTTTCCTGGATCATTGGATGACATACATAGGATTTGTCTAGATGTATGGCTAGGATGTCCCAGTCGTATCAGACCCGAATCGGAAGGGCATTGAGACCGAACGACCCGTGGTAGTAGTGTAGATTTGTGGGCGTTCAAGACCGGTAACCATCCCGTGAGAGGACATAAATCGCATTGCGGATACCCGAAAGGGGCCATTTATTGGTAGGGTTGCAAATGGCTAGACTTGGGCTCACGGGCGCTCAAGACCGGTGAAATGATCCGTGAGGGGACGTGAGAGCTTCCCGTCTACTATTTGTGGATGACCAATAGGGTTGATGAGTCCGGTGGGTAATATCCATGACTCTAGTGTGAAGGATACCGAAAAGGATCCCTAGAGGGGAGGAATGGACGTATCTGGAACTGACATGATATGACTAAGTAGATGACTTGCATTGGGCTAGGCTTTACCTTGACATGCGCCAATACTTATACCAAATGATGATGTGAGAGAGTGGTGACCGAAACCCCCAACCATGGATTTGTCCGAGAGGGATGCAGGACCCAATTCCCCCCGGTGATGAGTGACTGAGACTACCTAAAGAAGTATGGTGCTATGACTTAAAGCATGTCTACCTTAGAGACTAGCATACTTAGGGCTAGAATCATATATCATCATTGTCTCATATCATATTGCATCATGCTATGCTGTGCATCATATGATTTATGTTATTATTGAATAACTTTCCTTGCTGAGTTCTTTTGAACTCACTCCTTTTTGCAACATATTTTGTTAGACTTTTCTGCAGGTACTACTATTGTTGACTGTGACGGTCAACACTTTGAGGACTACGTTGGTGACTCATACCACTTTGGCTACGGTGACTACATCTGTGAAGGCTATCAGTTCAAGACTCATATTTGTCAAGAGTAGATCCGGCCTGGCTTAGTTTCTTATGATTATGTTATTGAGGAGACATTGTATAAGTTAGAAGAAACTGTAACGTAGTTGCTTACCTTTTTATTTCCCTTCTTTGGAGATCTGGTTGTAATCTTTACCTTATTTAGATCTACCTTCCGCACACGTTTGTAGAGTATATTTCCGCTATACTCTATAATTGTCTTTTGTTTTGGTACTTGTTATTCCGCACTCTGATGTTCTTTGTGATCCTTCTGTGATCATTTCTTAACTTTTATTAATAGATTACTTGAATACCATAAATTGTTCTTGCTTTTGTTATATTATTGTGCTAAGTGGATATGATCATTCCTAAACTGGATCTATTGGGCTGTGGATCACTCCCGAGTAACCCAGATAGGGTACCCCCTGGGTGGATTTAGGGCGGGATGTGACATCAGGAGAGGCGATCAAGAAAAGAAAAAGACCGAACGCTGAGGAGAACATTGTGTTCATTGATGAAGATGAAAAAGGTGTGTGCTCCGCATGACGATGTGATTGTGATAAAAGTAGAGATTGGCCGTTAGGAGGTACACCGAGTGATGGTAGATACAGGATCAACTGCAGATCTTTTGTCTATGGAGGAAGACTTGCTGAAGCCAACCTCGACCCACCTATATGGCTTTGCTGGATCCTCGGCCATTGCAGAAGGATGTACAACTGGACCTAATAATTGAAACTTTTCCGAAAGAAACAATAGTTCGGGTAAACGTTCTGGTTGTTCGAGAACTCCCTGCATATGATGTCATCCTCAGGAGGCCATCCCTCACAAAGCTAGGAGCCATAGTATCAACTAGGCACATGAAGATCAAATTCTTGACCAATAACGGTGTTGGAGAGGTAACTTTTGATTAAAAAACTTCTAGACAATGTTATATTTCTTATTTGAAGGATAAAGAGGGACGAAGGAAGGCTATGACATTGCCGACTGAGGCTCATGATGATCGGGACGAAGAGATAATGCAAAGACCGAAACCTATTGAAAAGCTAGAGAAAATCCAATTGGATCATTCCAAAGAGGAGAAAACAACCTTCATCAGGTAAAAACAATCTGCAGATTTCAAGGAAGAATTGGTATTCGTATTGTTAGCAACAAACATGCCAAGAATAGATCAAAGCGTTGCAAAGCACAAGCAATGGATCGAACAGAAGGTCAAGCCAATAATTCAAAGGAGAAGGAACTTCTCGATCAAGAAGCATAAGGCGATAAGAACCGAAGTGGAAAAACTGAAGGGCCGGATTCATTAAACCAATCGAGTGCCAAACTTGGCTAGCCAACATTGTAATGGTCAGAAAGGTGAACGAGAAGTGGCGGATGTGTACCGACTACACATACCTAAATAAAGCATGCCCGAAGGACTGCTACCCTTTGCCCCAAATTGATCTCATAAGCGATGCGATAGCTGGCTATGAGACTTTAAGTTTTATGGATGCATACTCAAGTTACAATCAAATTCTGATGAACAAGGAGGATGAGAAGTTCATTGCGTTTATGAGCGACTGAGAAAGCTTCTACTACAAAGTTATGCCTTTCGGGTTGAAGAATGCTGGAGCAACATATTAGAGAGTTGTGAACAAGATCTTCAAGGACTTGATCTGGAGAAACATGGAAGCATATATGGACGATATGCTTGTGAAAAGCCTTTGGCGTTCGAGTCATGTTGCAGACCTAGCGAAAGTTTTTATCATATGAAACTCAACCCAGAGAAGTGCACCTTTGGAGTTTCATCGGGAAAGTTCTTGGTATTTATGGTGTCCTAGAGGGAAATTTAGGCAAACCCAATTAATATAAAGGTCCTAATAGATATGGAGCCTCCAAAGACTGTTTGGAATGTACAGTGCTTAACAGGACGGGTAGTAGATCTGAACAGATTTATTATGCAGTCAGGAGAACGATGCCTACCATTCTTTAAAGCTTTGAAGGATTTGAGGGGTAGCAAAGAGGCATGATGGACAGAGGAGTGCCAAAAAGCTTTCAAGAGCCTCAAAGAAATGTTGGGGAAGCCACTATTATTATCTCGACCAGAGAAGGGTGAAACACTACAAAAATATTTAGCATCTTCGGCTTTTGCAGTAAGTGCAGTCTTCGTTCGAGAAAAAGATAAGAAACAATGGCCAATCTACTATATTAGTCACGTACTCCTTGATGCGGAGACCAGATATTCAGAGATCGAAAAGCAAGCTTTGGCCCTAACTGTCACACCGACCCGCCGATCTTGGTTACCCGCCTGACAACTTGTGGATTACAGGAGTCCAAATACTCCAATGAAATAATCAATGTTCAAAAGTAAAATCAAGTTCAGCGGAAGCAATCAAAATAAACTAAATAATATTCTTTCCAGTTTCTTTCTCTAAAGCTAAATAGTGCTCTTCATGAATAACAAGAAAGGGGGTTCTCCAGTTCTTCTCCAAAGACTTCTCAAAATATCTGGCAATCTGCATCCTTCGGCCATCAATGGGTGCTATAAGCACACTCCAAACATCCGCATGAGGCTTCATGGAAGCTATCTCCATCTCCCACTGACGGTGCCACATCTTCTTCATACGAGAGGGTTCAGTCATACGATCCAATTTTCGAGGATGTGCAACCATCTGTACAGTTTAGTATAACACACAAAGAAATGAATGAGTTCTGACAAACTCAATAAGGATAACACATTTCTCGTACATATGTCAACACAATCAGCAATGTACATATATCATGAATGATATGCAATAATATGAATGCTACTAAGATCTAACTATGCAAGTCTCTAGATAATTGACATGCTTTAAGATAAAACACAAGCCCTCCTCTAGGTAGGTCTAGTCACTCTGATTTCTCACGGACTAGTTACCTCTATTGGGATCTTGGGCAAAGGGGTTAAGTCCTCATCACACATCCATGATTGGGGTTTCAATTAACACTCTCTTATTACGACCATTGGCATGAGTACTTGCGCATGTCGGGGTTTCTAATCCAATGCCAAATCATAATGGTAACATACTATATGAAGTCCAGATACTTCCCGTACGGCACCCACCAACTTGGTTCCGTATCCTTCGCAACCTAGGAATGAGAACCCTCACGAACTGGCTACATCTGTTGGACTCCACTCCCTAACCCTATGGTCATCCACATATTATTGGGGCGGAATGTTCTCATGACTCCTCACGACACCAGGGCCGCTCCTTGGACGTCCATGAGCCCAACCCTACCATTGTGTGGTCAATAGTGGACCATTGAGTCTCCGCATGGACTGCTTATTGTTGTAGGATGAAATAGAGTTACAACACCATTGTCATGGGTCATTTGGCTTCAATTCGCCTACCGAAAGAGTAATAGCATGTAGGGTACCTAACCATGCCATTATAGACTCCATAGTTATGTCATCTAGCAGTTATGATAATGCTAGAGGCATTAGTGAGCATATGTCCCATCCCATAGCCCTCTGATATCTCAAGCAAAGATACTCAATCAGTTTTGTTCAATATCATAAAGTGATAAAGTATATAAAAACATCACAAACAGCAAGTGTATGAAAGTATTATAATGAATTATACGACTATAGCATGTCATTGCATATAAACAAAATAGTGTGTCATTACTTGTAATTAAGTAAAAGTTCACTAGAAAGCAACCAAACCACAATTACAAGACCTCCAGTAGACTCAGAGAACACCTAAACATAATGTTACAATAATACACAAGAGTCATGAGTCTAATCAAAGTAAACACAATTCTCAAATAGCCACTGTGACCCAGCCGGACGCTTGGGCCTGTCAGTTGGGTCAAGCGACCTCCCTTGTTACAGACAGTCATCCAACTCTGAAATTTAGACTTTTGATCATCCAATTTCAATCCGGTTTTGGGATGATCTTAATTCGAATTTCAATCTTAACAAGTCTATAACAAATGTGCAAATCAGTAACCGAAAATTAACACAGATCTATTACCCAAATCACCTCCCTTGAATAGATCTATCATTTATTCGAATGCAGGGATTTGTTTTTAGACAATATATTCTCAAACACATTGATTAGAAAACAGAACTAATCACAACTAGGTTACCCCAACATAAAAGAGATGGATCTACACCATTCCAAATTGAGGGAAGAGAATGGAGTGAAGGGGATTCATTGACCTCAACCAGATTTGCAAACAGACGAAGAAAAAAGATCTAGATCACAATCCACGCTTCTCTCACCTTCAAGCACGTGTTTTTTGCCTCTTAACCGTCCACAGCAGCAATCCCGAATATAATAATGATTTAAAACATGGGGTTTGCAATGTATATAGGATATGGGGCAAATTAGGGCAATTTCCCGCAAGTAGACCATGGCGGTTGCTTGGGGCGGTTTGCTATTCTTCATGCTTTTGATTAATTGGCCACCTATGAATTATTTTATTATATATATATATATATTTTTTTTTTTGGTAAACAAATTATTTTATTATATTAAGGAATAGGCTCACATATATTTTGTGGGGCCCACACATATTTGACAAAAATAGGTAAATTATTGATAATGATATTTTTTTCAACAAGATATAAGTAAATTAAAGCATCATTAAAAAAAAAAAAATTACACCTGACTTCAACTCTAAAAAGTCATATGCAAACCAAATTTTTTTAGGTAAGAGATGCAAACCAATGATAGTACTGTAGACATTTTATTTACAACATAAAATCAAATAACAAAAATTGCAAAAGAAATAAGAAACAAAGAATATAAAATCAAATAAAGAATAAAAAAAAAGATAAAAAATAAATAAATTGAGAAAGAGAAAAAGTACCTAATTGTGGAGAATATTTTTTCCCAAATTTTCCTTAACCCATTGCTTATATAAATGAGAGATGAGAGATGAGAGATGTGAGACAATAAATAGGGATTGAGAAATTAGTTTCTAATTAGAAATGACATTTTGAATATCTAATAAGATTTTTTTTTCAAAATTTTCCTTTAACCCACGTTTATAGAAAGAGAAGACAATAAATAGGAAGAAAAGTTGTGGGAGAGAAGAGAGGGGAGAATAAGTAGGGATTGAAGAGTAGTTTTTAACTAGGGATGACTGTCAATGCAGAGCTGTTCTAGTGGTGAAAAAACAAAAAATTAGAGATGACATTTAAACCCATTATTTTACCTTTAGAAATTGTTCTCAATGTTGAAGGGGCCAAATAGTGATATTTCACATGTGATGAGAGAAAAAAGGAAAAAAATGAAGAAAATTAATATAAAAAGTGAAAGATTAATGAAATTATAAAAAAAAGTTAAAAATAACAACGCAAGTGTATGTTATCGTAATAAGTAATATAATGATAAAATAATCGTTCCCTCCAGAACTATAGATTAAATACTAAATTAATAAGGAAGAGAATTATTCTAAATTATATTGCAATTTGAAATTTAAATTAACATTTATTAATAGCTAAAAACTTAGGAGTCAGATTTCATCATAACTAAGCATTCCCACCATTTTATCCCTTTTTATAGTTTGACAAATATTTTTTTGATTGATAGTCGAAATTCCCTTCGCTATTTACGAGTCTTTCGAGTACCAATAAAAATTCTCTCAATTCCTAACTCACTATATGGATTTCCATGTAACAACTACACAAACATATAAGTATATCTTTATCATACATGTAATTCATGTCTTTTACTCTAATGAACTAAACACATAAATCCCCTCTAAGTTCATTATAATTAACAAATCAGTTGATTAGTGGCCAATTAATCAAAAGCATGAAGAATAGAAGTAAAAACTCAATCAAAGGAAACAATATTCAAAATTATATTGATGAATTCAAGAGTGGAAATTCAAAGATAGACTACATCTGATCTTAAAAAAAATTAAATTAGTTCATACTAGAAATTAAAAACATCACAAAAGAGTTCGAGAACATTGAAAGAAGATGAAGAAAAACTTATTCTCAAACTTCAGATCTCCAATGTCAACCAACGTCTCCAAAAATCGTCCTCCACGCTCATCAGAAGCTCCAAAAAGGTTCTTTATGCTTTTCCAAAGCTGTCTAATTATCAAATAGACTCTTTATAAAGGGAAGATATATTATAATACTATTTATTGTTAGGAAAACAAAGGTAAGTGACGACGTAAATAAGTTGAACTTTTTTCAAAAAGTCAAAAGTACCCTTGGAAAAAAAACCCATGCGCTTGACTCATCTTCGTCACCCTCTCTGTATCATCTACAACCACTTATCTTTTTTTCTTTATTGTATATTCATTATTTATATTATTCCACGAATATTCTTTTTCTTTTCATTTTCTTTTCATTTTCATCTCGTTGTAAAATTCTCAAAAGTAAAGGCAGAAACTTCTGGGCAAAGACGCAAAGACTGGTGGTGGTAGTTGAAGCATTGATCGAGTTGGACACTTGGACAAGATGACTTGGTGGTGAAGGCGGTTGGTCCGTTCTTGGTGTTCTTCCCTTATAAATACGTCATTCTTATAAATTCCAATTCACTTCCAAACCGGGAAAAGAAAAAGCTGTGATTTGTATAAAGAAGAGGAGTGGAAGCTTTGAACTAAAAGGATTTCATCGTGTTTAAGGTTGTGATGGTCTTCTGCCATTCCTGTTCCAAGTTTCGAAATGCAACCTCTCCAAGCTACACTTCAACCATCTTCGGAAATCTTTTTGCAGAACCAACACATGTGTTCGGGAACCTCTGCTTATCAAGTTCAGAATCCAACTTTGCATAGCCATTCTTCTTATGATCGTGATGACGGATTGCCTGGTTCGCTCGAAACCCTAGACTCTTATGATCAAGACTCTATGCCTCCTCCACAACCCACCCTTTCATCGAACGATCAATATCCGCGACCATTTCTGGAAAACTTTGCCGAAAACCTTGTGCCTCGTTGTGAAAATCACGGTTTCTACTCGGAAACTCCTAATCCAGCTCATTCGAAGCAAAATCCGGAGAATGGAGCTTCGTTGGGCGCAGAATTATCTTCTGCGAATGCGAACGTACCGAAATCGGAGATACAGAGGCCTTTGTTGTCCGGTAGCGGCATTACCAACACTTGCAGCGGCAACGACAAGAACGGTTCTGAAGGAGAAGAGGAAACCACTAGTAGGCGAAGGCGTCGCAGTAGGTGGGATCCCCCGTCGGAGTCTGACAACCACAATGATGATTCCGGTAGCGGCACTCGTAAAAGGAAATCGAGATGGGCCGCTGAGGAACCGAATCCAATTCTACCACTGCCTGATTTCATGAAGCAACTCACAGGAGGTATTGACATTAACCCTGAACTCCAGCGTTTAAATGCTAGGCTTGTTGATATAAATCGTTTGTTACAGTCTGCGGAGACTGGTGTGCTCTTGGATGATCGCCCTGAAGGTGCTCGTTCATCTTCTCCTCCACCTGAATACGATCCTCGTACTGGTCATCGTACTAATACCCGAGAAGCCCGAGCCCGTAAAAAACTTGATCAAGAGAGGATCGAAATTATCTCTGAAATACTCAAAAGAAATCCAGCTTTTAAGCCACCACCAGGTTACAGGCCTCCCAAACTTCAGAAGAAGCTATACATTCCCACGAAAGTATCCGGGTTACAATTTTATAGGTCTTATCATCGGACCAAGGGGAAACACGCAGAAGAGAATGGAGAAGGAGACGGGTGCAAAGATTGTTATTCGGGGTAAAGGATCGGCTAAAGAAGGAAGGTTACAGCAGAACAAACCCGATCCTGCTGAGAACGAGGATTTGCATGTTTTGGTTGAAGCTGAGACGCAAGAAGGGCTTGATGATGCAGTATCGAGGATAGAGAAACCGTTGCAGCCCGTCGACGAAGGAATCAATGAGCATAAGCGACAACAACTTAGGGAACTTGCTGCTTTGACGGAACTATTAAAGATGAGGAGTTTTGTAGGTTGTGTGGTGAGCCTGGTCACCGTCATTTTGCCTGTTGTCACACCCCACCCAGCCGGATCCGGTCATACCCGAATGCCCGTGGGGGTGATACACCGCAAGATCTAGGTTCAGTGACATACAAAACATGATATAGCATAATTAAATGGACAAGAATAAATCAAGTTTATCATACTAAGTTATCAAAACCGAAATAATGGTTACAGTCATCCATTACTTCAAAATAAAAATATAACATTAGAGTTTTGAAAAGAAAAGAGAGTAATTTTCAACGCAGCGGAAAACTAAACTAGACTAGTTCTCTAATGGAATCCCACCCAAAAGAATAGTCTTGAAACTGGCATGAAGCTCCATGTGCATCCACTTCTTCTTCGGTCACTCCTTCAAGAAGATATACTAGCAACGAATCCTCCATTTGGAAGAAGTCCTCTTAACCTGCAATATAATCTAATAGAAAAAGACATATAAAAGGAATGAGTTCAACAGAACTCAGTGAGGTCAACTCAACATCATATCACACATTTATTCTCAAGATTCTACACCACACATATAACATAAATATCAATAATGTAATTAATGACAATGATATGATATGTGAATGATTATGCTCCTAACTCTATCATGAAGTCTCTATGGTAGACACGCATTAAGTCACACACCAGTCTTCTTTGGGCGGTCTCATCACTCTTCCCTCACGGCTCTGATGCTTGGGTTCTCCGCGGTTGTTGTGTAAAGTCCTGTCAAGCCATGGTTGGGGATTAGGTCACCACTCTCTCACATCACCATTGGTATAAGATCTGGCGCGTGTCAAGGATAATCTTAGGCCCAATGCAAAGTCATATGGTCTCGTACTACATATGGTCCGGATATTTCCCCTCACGCCTAGTGCTCTGTTGGTTCAATACCTTCCCACCTATAAATGGAATCCTCAATGGAGGCATCTGTTGGACTCCATTCATTAACCCAGTGGTCATCCATATATAATGGACAGGATGATCTCCATGTCCTCTCACGGGTTATTTCACCGGTCTTGAGTGTCCATGAGCCCTTATCTATTATATGCAACCCTACCTCTCTATGATGATAGTGGGCACTGCTTGACATACGAGGACCCGACCACTAACATCACGGGTTAACCGGCTTCAATACCCCCGCCGAAAGGGTAGTAGTACTCATGAGGTCACCTAACCAAACACTTCTAGACATGCCCTAAATATGTAAATTAGTAATCGGGAGAGAGCCAAGGGCACCATAGGAATGCGTCCCATACCGCCTCCTTTGGTATCCTATGGCAGAAATGCCCAAAGGGCATTCCCCATTCCCAACCACAATATAAGCAATCATATAATATCACTAGGGCAATGGGTGAACCCACAACCCTAGTAGAAAATACAAGGTAGAAGAAATAATAATATTTCTCCTCTCATACAATCACATTCCATTTCATAACAACAATAATAGATTTCAAAGCAAGGAGCAACATCAGAAGTAATAATAAACATAAATCATAGCAATTCATATTTAACAAAAGACATAAAATAACCACAAGATAATACTAAAGCAATACAAGATATCAATAATGAAAAGTAACTGACATCATTACACATGTAATATAAAGTTAAGTATATTCCTCACCTTTTACTTTATTCTTCCTCCAATGATCAATAATTCCTTCTCACAAATTAGTGACTAAAGATATATTAACCTATTAATGCAAAAGAAATAATTATCATAAATTAGAGCCAATTTGGGTTTCAAATGATATCTTAAAATCTTCCCACAAAAACCCAAATCTGAAAACTAGACTAAAAAAAGGTAGTTCTCAACCTCACTAGTGAATGATCACTAATTTGCCACCAACTCGAAGTTTATAATGAAATAAAACTTTGGGAAAATCTAATTGGAAACAAAAGGATCCTACGGGTACCTTCAATTTTATTAAATTTGACCAAAATCAAAATGCCCCAAATTTGGCTCTCATAAATCACCCGTGGATGACCTAGAGAATCAAAATTCTAAAATCTTTTGCAAGGAGATAAACCAATACTCCCAAACTCAAGGGAAACATTAATATAAGAAAATATAAGCATCTAGGGCACCTATCATTATTCCCTTTCACAGATCCCTCAATAGAAGAGAAAAGATATCACTCCCACAAACTAGGAAGGGACATTAATACAATAAAGGAAAGCAACCAAGATACCTAACAACCTTCCCTTTCAAGATTCCTCAAAAGAAAAGGAGAGAAAATACTCACAAAATTGTGAGTAAGAGAAGCATTAAAGAAAACTAACCTTTCGTAATGATTTTGCGAAGATTCGGATCACAGACACCTTCGGAAGAATGGAAATCGCTCCTCTCTTTCGTTTCTCCTTTTCTCCAAAGCCTCCGCCTCTTTCTAGCCTCCAAAAATGCGTTTACGGATGAGATAAAACATAAATAGGGTTTAAAAATCCGAATTTCCAATTTTGCCCCTAAACAGAAAATAGGGTGGGGGTTGGTTCACCTAAACGGCTCAAACTTCTGGCTCATGGTTGGACCCCCAAACGAACTCCGATTTTGATGATCTTTGGCTCGTTGGAAAGGTCTTTCGACGATCTTCGATTTGATATCTTATTTACGTCAATCGGATTCTCCATCACTGATCTACAGATATTCCAAAATTACCCTTTTTACACTATCGAGACTAATCTTCTCTCTTCACTTAAACTTTAGGAGAATTTTGAGTCATTATAAGGGTCATCTACCAACATTTGTTTAATTTCCAATCCTTCGGGCTCGAATTGAATGGTCCACAATTGTCGCCGAATCAAGGCCCAGGTTCTCGGTCTTAAAACCACGGGTTAAAGGGGTAGAAATCCGGGGGATTTCACACCTGTACTGCTCATTCTTCAACTTTCAAGAGTGATGTACTTTGTAAAATATGTGGAGATGGAGGTCACCCCACCATAGATTGTCCCATGAAAGGCACAACTGGCAAAAAGATGGATGATGAATATCAGAACTTCTTGGCAGAACTAGGAGAGTCCGTCTCTGATTCGCTGACCAAGGAAAACTCGTCTGTGCCGAACAGCTCAGGAAGTAATCCTCCTTGGGCTAGTGGCAGCAATGCGGGAATTACTGGGAACACGTCTCACCCAGGGTTGGGTTTGAGTGCAGTTAAGAAAGAACATGATGATAAGAACTTGTACATTGGGTACCTGCCACCAAATTTCGATGATGATGCTCTTATCCAATTATTTTCACCTTTTGGTAATATTGATCAGGCAAAGGTTATTAAGGATCGGATAACTGGATTAAGCAAAGGTTATGGTTTTGTTAAGTACTGTGATGTTTCACACGCCAATCAGGCTATAGCTAGTATGAATGGTTATCAGCTGGAGGGAACAGTAATAACTGTAAGATGAGCAGGCAAACCACCTCAGCCTGTTGCACCTCCAAGGCCTCCGGCTCCACCAATGCCAACTTACCCCATACCAAATCAGGTTCCTGGTGGATACGGATACCCATCTCAACAATATACACCAGGTGTACCTCTTGGAAATATTCCACCTGGGAGTCACATGGGTGCTTCTGTTCCATGGGGAGTACATGTTCCTCTTCCTTATGCTCCTTTTGCCCCACCTCCTCCTGGCTCAAGTATGTATGCCCCTGTTCATGCTCAATCTACATCCGATGGTTCACAGTGTCGTCCTCTGCCTCTACCCACTACCTCTCCTGATTTACCATCTCAGACCATTCCCTGCAGTGAAGCACAACAGTGTGCCCCTCCTGGAGTGCAGTCTCAGAGTAACTCTTCTGTACAATCTGTGCCTAACAATATGTATGGGAACTCAGTTGCTGGAGTTGCACAGAATGTTCAACCTCCATATCTTCCTAGTTTGGGTAACCCATCCTATTTTGGTGCTGTACCGCCACCAGTGCCTCATTCAGCTGAGGACCATTCACAGAATTTGGGAAGTGTAGCCTGGGCTTCGGAGCCACTACCACCACCTGCAAGCTATGTGGAAAAGACAACTTATAGCACAGATTTTGAATATGAGAAGATCATGGCGGAGATGAATGACATGGCTCAGTTTCTGATTTCCCCTTTCCAGGTTAAGGGGTAAGTATGCCACATTCTTTTGCCTCCCACGATCCCCTAAATTGAATTGGACTAGCCATGAAAAAATGATGGATTACTAAAGAATCTTAATTAGATGACAGTGTTAAATGTTGATAGATTTCTTTTTAGTAAAATAGGTTGTGACACTCTTTAGAGAAAATTGGCATCTAATATAACTCAAGCAGAAATACCTTTGTTAGTTGTTATTTGTATTGACTATTGAGGCATTAATACTTTGATCTTTTTATGTAGCAGAGTCAATCTTGTTGAAAGATTAATGGAGAGACAAGCATAATGCTAATCAGAAATATCTTTTTCTTTCTTGCTTGCTGAATTGTGCCACTTAACCATATATTTAGTCATTTCTGTTATTCTTTTATCATTCATTAACTTCTTTTTCCTTCTGGTTTTGATTGTATTCTTTTTGACAGGCTTGAGGTTTCTCGGAGGCCTTGTGAACCGTTGCTATACTTCAACTTGTTGGAAGATTGAGACTGACATCTTTAACCTTGATGTGCTGTTATGCTGTGCAGAGACATGATAGTGTATCCTAGTTGGAGTAGCTGAGTGGAGAGCTTCTAATGGCATTTATCAGTGGGACAACAGCACATGGGGATAACACTTATGTGCTAAATATTTTTTTTCTCTCTCTCTCTCTCTCTTCTTTTTTTCCTCTTTTATATTATCACAATTGATGACTGTTTCTCACACTTGGGTTGGTCACTATTTTCTTCAATGTCTTAACTTCTGTTCTGGATAACACTCTTTTTTTGGGTGAATTAACACTCTTTTTCATTCTAAGGCTCTTGTTACTATCCTCGGAAAAACGCATTGAAGCAGTGTAATTCATACGTCTTCATCCAAAGTGGAAGCTTCATGCCTAAGAATACTTGGTGCAATTTTGGGTATGTGTGAGATGCTTTTCAGTAACTTTGGTTTGTGAATTAACACTCTTGTTCATTCTAAGGCTCTTGTTACTATCCTTGAAAAAACGCATTGAAGCAGTGTCATTCATACCTTTTCATCCAAAGTGGAGCTTCATGCCTAAGAATACTTGGTGCAATTTTGGGCATGTGTGAGGTGCTTTTCATTAGCTTTGGTTTGTGAAATAGCACTCTTGTTCATTCTAAGGCTCTTGTTACTATCCTCGTTAATATGCATTGAAGAGTGTCATGCATACCTCTTCATCCAAAGTGGAAGCTTCATGCCTAAGAACACTTGGTGCAATTTTGGGTATGTGTGAGGTGCTTTTCATTAACTTCGGTTTGTGCTAATATTTGCATTTTTGTAGCCTAACGTGCCTTCTAGTTCTTTATATGGCAGGTCCAGGGATAATAGGTTGTACTGAAATTGATGATGCATGGCTTCACATTCCGTTTTTGCTTGAATACATTATCTTTTCTTTTTTGCGTGGCTTTTTGCTCAGCTTCTAGTGCTCATGGTTTACTAGTATTTAGAAAACTATATGCTTTAGCTACTGAAGGAAAGACTTGCCATAGCTGGAAGCTCGAGGGTGATACAATATCAATGAGTATACCTGTACAACTGCTTTGCTGCTGGTGGAATGATGGATCAATATGTGAGCCGAAAAAAGGGGGAAGGCCTGGCCCCCCCATCTTTGATTTCCACTTCCCTTCCCTTAAGGCTACCTTACTCATTGCTCATTGTTCCTTCTGTCAGTGTACACTCAGTCGATAAATCCGCTGGTCAACTAGGTAAACTAAGGAAAAAATGATGCTGACTTGTCTATGAAGATCATTTTAAACTTCTTCTCATCCAGCTAAAGAAAGGGAAAAAGCTGATTTCTGTTTGAAATTGCTCAATTTACTTGATATGCAGTATCCTTTGTTGATAGGCTTATGAAACCTAATTTGCTTATCATTGAGGTAGACCAATTATAGTCTGACTCAAGCTAGTGACTCTTGAAAAGGTAGAATTGATATCATTAGTTGTCATCACCATCCATTTTAAATATCCTATCCCTTCCTTTTCTACCGCTTACTTGAGGTTTTTGTATGCAATTACTTCTCATGATGTATGAAATGCAATCACACTTGCTTGATGTGTTTTCAGAAATAAAGAATATCTTTAGTAAAATTATGTTGTGCTATTGGAGTCAATTTATATGACTACTTTGGTTTATGATTGTTAGACATCTATTGTCTTGCTTTCCCTGTAGATTCTATAGTAAGGATCAAACTTCAAAGTATTGATCAATTCTGGTGGCCATTTACAGTTTCTGTCTGTTAGAGATAGTGAGACATAACATGATGTAACACGATAGGTGGAGTCCTTGTATCATGTTTTGCTTATTGAGTTCGGTATTTAGTTATTAGTGTCCTAGTCTTATTGGAGTTTTATTCCCTTTTTTTAATCTATTTTGGTTGGAAAAATATATGTTTAGGCAGGTATGATTGAGTTCATTCTATTGCCCACTCCTGTTTACCCAGTGTTCTTGCTTCGTCTTCCTCAAGCTCTCTTTCTTCTTCTTTCGACTCTGTACTGGTTACAGATTATGAGATTGTTTCCACTATTATTCAGTGTGTTCATGTGCCATGTAATGTATTTTCAAAGATTATCTTGATGGCTAGTACCATTGAATCATTTCAGTGTATGGCTAAAACTAATCGTTCTGTGTCTTTGTTCTATTACCATCTGATGATCTTCTTGGTGAGTAGTTAGGATGTCATCCATGGATCATCCTTTTCCAAGGTTTTTGTCTAATTTGAATTTTCATGCTTAACCATACTATGAAGAAACTCAGGGCAGATTGGCTGATATTAGTTTGCATGTTGCAGATCCCAGCTGAACTGTTTGTTTTGTCCGTTAAGCCTCCTGTGGCTTTTTTTGGTAGCTGTGTGTGCTGGTACGTATCAATGATAGAACTGTATCTAACAGGTTGTAGAATATTTGACATCTGCTCTTTCATTTTGCAAGGAAAACAACTAATGTAGTATTTGTTTCCTGGGGTGGTTTAATGTAGGAGTAATGATCATGACTAGTTTTCTTTGTATCATGGTCTGAAACATTCTGGGAGGGTCTGTCATTAGTCGATTTTTGGTTGTTGCATGCAGCCCAAATCTGTTGACGACCGAACCTTTCGCCTTAATGGGTTGCTGTATGTGTTCGGATTTTGCTATTTGTATAATGATCTGAAATTCACGGAGTGTCCATTCTTAGTTGGTCTTAGTCATTGCATCCTCTCCTTATCTGCTACTTGAACTATGAGCAATTCACATTGACTGGTTGCTGTATATTTTCAGGTTTTACCTCAGTTTTCAAGTTTCTTATCTTGGAAATGTAAGAGAAATTCGATTTCCCTTTAGCATTATGAGTTGTTTTCCTCCGGAGGGCCTCCTCAATTCTCGGTTCCTTGTGATCCCGTCCCCTTCTTTTGATGGTTCCAAATAGTTTGACCATGTCTTGACCTTTGGATGTAGAGAGGAGAAAAATCTAATGATGTTCTTGGAGCCATTTTCTAACATTTCAGGTTGTGCATTCTGTTTTTGGAAGGAAATGGATATTTTCTCGAGCAAACTGAGACGCTAACCAACCCCCACCAAACAAAAAAGGGGAATAAATTCTCTGAAGTATCAAGTACAGATCTACAATGGCTTCCCTGGGAAGGTGCTAAGTAGATATAGGTTGCCACTATTTTTGTTTTCCTGGATTTATTAAACTGTTTGTGTTTTTCATGTGCATGATATCTTCAAATTCCTTGCTGTATTGATTTTCTTGCATATCGTTAGACTGTTTTACTTCGTACCATAGTGCCGTAACATTTAGTTGCATAAGCATCTGACACACTGGATGTTGCCATGTGGTGTTTATTCAGCTTCGATGTTTTCATCTCACTGTGATTTAAAAGTTCTCTAGGCAATGCCACTGATGGCGGATCTGCAGGGAGAAGGGGAAATTGTGGGGGAAGAAGGAAGAGGTCACACAATCACTTCCCTAGAGAGAAGTGAGATTTATCCTATCCCAGCAGTAGTTTCATGGCTCTTCATGGTTTAGCTCTTTTTGAGATTGCCATTATAGTTTCCTTTATTCCTTCGCTTCATTTACTTTTGTGATTTCTTTGGCATTGATTTTGTTCAATACTTCATTGTTTGTGCATCTCGTAATGCTTGGGATGCCTGCTAGGAGTATGAATAATTCCTCATCCCAGAAAATACTGCTTGTGGTCCTTGCCCTATTAAAAAATGTTGGGCTACTCTATCTCCCGTTCCATCTCTTAATCTACTCTCAAAGTTGGGGATCTGACACTCATTTTCACGCTGATGTTCGAAGAAGATGAGAAAGATTGTCAAGTTGGTGTTTGAGAGAACAACTCTCATTCGTGTTTGAATCAAAATTTGAGGATTGCGAGCATGCAAAGGTTATATGCCGCGAGGGTTGCAGAGGATGGTGAGAATATTGCTGAATGGGTTGCCAAATCGGAATCTGGTTGGGTTTGATGAAGATTCTGTTTAGGGGTTCCATGCTGCAAGATGTTGGTAGGGTATGTTTAGATTCCTATGGTGGAGGGTCGTCAGTTGTCAATGTTGCAAGATTTTTGTAGGGTATGTTAAGATTCATCTGTTGTTTGATGGGAGTATATGATGCCTATGGCACAATAAAATGCTTAGGGCTTGTATGGTATGGTAATGTTCTTGTATCGTTTCCTGTTTATAGGTAAGAAACGGGTTTTTCTTACCGGTTGTGTTTGTTGAAATCATGTGCGGTTAAAAAAAAAAAAGAAGTGTTTTATAAACGAAAAGGTAATGAAGCAAGGAAGAAAGCAGGTTATGTTTTGATGTTGAAAAGACAGAAATACCCCTGTATAATTTAAAGCAGATTTAAAAAAAAATTTAATTATTTTATTTTATTTTGTGAGAAGTGCCAATTTATTTCTGAAAGTTGATTCAAAATTGCCAAAGCATCACTTCATTACAATATTGCACCGAACCTTGAGAACATATTGGATTAACATACATGATTTTTACTATTTCTGGTCCAAAAAATGAAAGGAAAACATTAGAAACAAGAAAAGAAAAAAAAAAAATTTGTTACCATGCCATCCCTTAATGGGGGGAAACTAATAAGTTGGTAAGGTAACTTTTATTATGGGATAGGAATTAAATTACTAATGTACGCCGCTGAGTGGGTGCGAACTCAAAATCTCTCCGTGCGAGGGTGGGTCTTTAACTGCTTGACTAACCTATCATTGGCTTAGGGCCTGTTTGGTTACATGAATCTAGAGATTTCAAATCTCTGGATTCATGAATCTGAGAATTATTCCCGTTTGGTTGTAAAAATCTTTAGATTCATGAAATCTAGAGATTCACATTTTTACACTAAAAACATGAATCTGTAGATTTATGGGTAAGGGGTGAAATCCAGAGATTTCAAAAAAATTATACATTTGCACATTCACAAAAATCACGTCGATCAAATAGTTTGTTAGGATGAATCCACAGATTTCATTCCAAACATCTAATTTTATAAATTATAACTCCATAGATTTGAAATCTCCAGACTTATTTAACCAAACAGGCCCTTAGAGTGTTAGCTTAGAGAGGGAGTGATGGTAGATTAAATTGCTACTTTAAGAATTTAGGAAATTTATTACCATCTATTCCATTTCCTTAATATCCCCTGTTGTAAGCAAGGGGTTGGCAATGTATCGCTGTGTCGACATTTAAACAGGATTGACCAAATGTTGGCGATATAATGGTGATCGCGAAAAATTCAAAATCTCGCAAAAATGGAGTTAATTTGACGAAATACCGTGAAAGAAAATCTCTAATCTCGCGAGGCCTATAGGCCAATCCTAGCTTGCGAAATTCATAACCCAACTGACCTTAATTCAATTCGGCCTACAATCTTCATCATTGCTCTCTAATTGAACCCCGACTCTTTCAATTAATATTGCTCAAGCTCACTTCACATATTTCTCATTTGGCTTAGCCTAATCATACATTTTCCCCAATCGAAACCGCCCCAAATGTCCCCAAAATTTTCCCCACACTTTGGTGATTTCGCCAGTTTTTCTTTTTTGGTTGCCAACTCTGGTTTCCAAAGCTTTGCCCTGACTAATCTGGTGTTCGACCCGGGTCGCACAACTGGCTGTGGTGGGTGAGTCTCCCAGCGGGGATTTTTTGCATCCACAAGGTTTCGATACCAGAACCTTGCTTAAGTGGACCAAGCTGCTTACCATTTGGACCAACCCCCGTTGTTGGACACAGACGAAATTTAAAAATTTAGTACCTTCGTTGTAAGTCTTATTTCTCTTTCATCGAAAGTCATGGGCTTGGGGGAAAACATTTTCTCTTCTTGTTGACTGTGGATTCCAATTTCCAAACACTGAGGATGTCAGAAGACAAGGAAAATTTAAAGCGTAAATCAACTGGTATGTATTACCAAAATTTAAAAATAAACCTCAACTGGTATTGACTCGAAAAAAACAAAAGGACAGACACAGATGCATAGAAGAAGGAAGAAAAAGACTGACGAAGATGCTTTGGTTTAACTACCCCATAAGAGACAATTTTTTCTTATGCAAATTTAAACATTGGATGGTCCCTTGTTGCCAATTTAGAAGATAAATCAAAAGCAATGATGTACATGATAGCCACAATTTGAGGAAGACACGGTTGGATTAGGAGGAAGGATTCAGGATTAACTTCTCTTGCTTTAACTTCTCTGAGGTTGATGTGGTAATATTGTAATATTGGAATATTCATGTTGTTTCTTAACCTGAAAACTTGATGCATGTTGATATGTTTTTTTTTTGGAAGCAAGGCGAGAATAATATGAATATAATAATCAAGGAGTTACAATAGTAGTAGCGAAAGAACTGTCTACCCTGTATCTCTTCACAGACCAATATGTGAAGCTTGTAAGGCAAACCGTTCGTATCCAACCGAATCTTCATAGGCACCGAAATCAAGCTCACCAAAAGGTCAGCGCACCAATTCGTCTCACGTACTTGGTGGATCACCCGAAATTGAACCAATGAACTCTTCAATTTCCAAAAATCCTCAACAGCACCCATAACAAACCATGGAAGCTCGAGCTCACCATTCACAATCTGGACAACATTGATATGTTTACCAAGCTTTTCATTGAAAATAAAATTTAATTTGACTGTTGGATTATGTCGGTACATATCTTAATTGATTTTGGTACAAAAACTCTTACCCAAAATATTACAAAAATTCTTACCCAAAATCCTAATGCAAGTATTCCAGCATCTCACAGTTACTCTATAAAAGAACATAGGGTACGTATGAGTTAATTGGGTAAACAGATCGAGCCATTGGGTCCTTTGGCTCAAGCCTTTTGTTTCCATTTTGGATCCCACAAATTAGGTTATTTGGATCACCACCGAAATATGTGTCAGCGGTCAAATCTAATGATGGGTACGAAAATTTGGATCAAGATAACACTTCTCGTTTTAGGGTTCGTTCAAACTCATAAAGAGCAAGCCCATATAATATAATAAATTCTAGATGTGCTTTTGATGCAATGGTGGTGATTTTTTTGTATTAAGACTAAGAAGGTTCGTATCCAAACTTTTGTCCACCTGCCCCTTCTTCCTCAGTTCCTCCACACTTTCCCCATCCCCCTTTCATCCTTTGAGCCTGTGAGTCCCCAAGCGTTGTGACTAGTTTGACGATGAAAAAATTAATAATAATAAATTTTCGAATTCAACAACAGTATCTGAAATAATTTGAAATATACAGTGACTGACATGTTAACTGATAGATTATAAAAATTCCCAAAATTTAAATTTACCAAATCACCCATATATACCACATGCTATCCCTCTCTCTTTTTTTTTTTTTGGCCGTACTGTTACTCATCCTGAGAATAATGCAAAATTACAAAAATGCTTGATGTCTCAGACTATTTTAACCACCAATACTCAGTGCCGCCAAATCTGATGACGATAAGATACTGACTACTTCTTAGCCTTTAGCTTGGGAGTTGGGTACTTAATACGTAGCACTTGCAGCCTACGGTCAAGATTTCGACCTTGACTGACCGTGTCGCTAAAAAGTGAAAACCCACATGTACGAAATAGACGATCGAAATTTTGATCTCAACCGTAGACAGCACAATGCTGCTCATTAAATGCACAATACTGAAACACGACTCCTACTTCTTGACAATCAGTCTCAACTATGAGGAATCTAATATAGAAACCTGATGAAAGCCCTACCCAGAAAAATTCTCCAGAAAAAATTCTCTCCATCTCTCTTCCTCGTTAGAAACCTGATGTACCATTCCTTTCACTTGCAAAACCATCCCCCATTTTCTAATTTTACTGCTGATTCCTCTATTTTTTCACTTACAAATTTTTATTTTTATTTTTTATAATCCACTTGCAAGTTTCTACCAGACATGATTTTATTTTTTTTGGGTAAAACCAGACTGGATTTCTTGGAAGCAGCATTAACAGGATTGATTTGATCACTAGCAAGAGCAACCCACAAACCCTACATGCTCAATTATAATGAACTGTGAACAGTTCTTTTACTGTTAAAAATAAAAATTAGAAATGAGACAAAAGCCCTTATTTTACAGGGCAACCAAGACCTGGGTGGGACTCCCAAAAGCTGAGGTTGTGGCTAAGATGATGATTTATCAATATTCCAAGATATTAAAGGCTGAGAGTACATTCAAGAGAGTCATTATAGAGATTAGTTAACTATCAAAAATATTAACTTCTTGTTCTATTGCCTTTCTGCCAATTTGGTTTTTTAATTCCTGGGATTTGTAAACTATTATGTTCCCAGAAAGACTGAAAGAGGACGGTGAAGAATAATAATTTTTGCGGATATTTATATAGTTTACCCTCATTTGTATGGTTCTCATGATAACTAACTACAAATTTTTTTGGAACTTGGTATCGGTGTTTTGAAAAAATGATTCATAATTTCTAAATTGTCGTTAATGTCTCGTAATTTGATAATATTAACAATTACCACTTGCCTCTAAAAATACAAATTATTGTCGTTCTTTCCACCTAATTCTTCTATGCAACTCTACTCCCTCACTTCCCACAAGCAGCAACGATAGTTAGTTGCATTTGCTCAATCAGAAAACCAGATGAGAAGATTTTTTTCTTTCGAAGAGCTGAAGCCTGCTACAGATTAACACAAACTAACCCAGTGAAGCTGTCAGGGATTTCAATGCCCACACAATTCCAGTACATTCTTGATTTAGCTTAATAGAAAACGAATGAAGGTAAAGAAGCCAAAAAGCCTTACTTTGTATGATCCATTTTGACTCTACATCTTTCTTTGTTTCTCTTTTTTTTTTCTTCTTTTTCCCCTTGCAAAATTCGTGTTCTTGAGATCCGAGACTCTATTGGCTCCCCTCAATCTTTCTGACGAGTCTCTCATGATTGTAATAGTTTGGAGTTTAAAATGTTAATAAAATATTTTTTATAAGTTGGGCTTCATTGATTGTGTTACATATTAATTTGGTTTTCTTATTTGATCTGGGTTGGATGGGCTAGTATGGGCTAATAGGGACGGTTAGATCTTGATGAACGATCTAATGAATTTTTCTATATAAAAAGATGTTGGGTCCTTCTTCTAAACCATAATGTATCATATTATTCTCTGCACATAAAATGTTAGATTAGAGATGTTATTTTATGCCAACGCATAACTGTTCTAGTGTTGTTTCTTTGTGCATATAATCTTCGACTTCGAGTGTTCAACCCTCTATGGGTCCCTCCTCTAAATTATTTAATTAAATTATGACACATTAAAAATTTAGGTAAATTAATAAGAGGACAAAAAAAAAAAAACACAATTATAAGTAAATTATAAAAAATATATTAAAATAAAGCATATGAACTAAAATTGTAGGATTAGATTTGTTACCATTTAAAATTTTAAAAAATCATGACAAAAATAAGGTGGGGAAGAAATTGAAGGGGAAAAGATAGATTTGAAGCCTGTTAACTTAATATGAGGAAACAATCAATTTCCATAAATTAAGTACAAAAAAGTTTAATGATTATGATTAAATCTAATAAAATCAAGAGTTAGAAATTCTAAATATCCAACTGATTGCTATTAGTAGGAATCGAAACTTTTAGGAATTCAAAAAAAAATTCATTGATTATTGATTAGATCTAATAAAATTAATGGCTGAAATTTTAAATGAGATTAAATTGTTATTAGTAGGAATTGAAATTTAGGATAGTGTATTTCAAACATACAAAGAGAAAATCAAGGAAAAAATAAAAGGAATATGAAAATTTTAAAAAAATTGAACGGGCCATAGCCTCCCTTGGCCCCTTAGTAGCTCCGCCTCTGCCTCCATCTATGCTGTTCTTGAATTCTTTCATAGACCCTTGGATTTAGGTTAATAGAAGATGAATGAACCTCAAGAAGCATTTGTCTTGGAATACTCAGTCATTTATCCGAGAGCAAATGAACCTAAAGAAGCGAATGAAACTAAATTCAAGAATATACTCAGTCATTTATCAGAGCCTGTGAGAACTAACAATATTGAACATTGAGAGGTAATGGGTGGCGATAAGATGAGAAATAAAAAAGATAAAGGGTATATTGGTCTTTCTAAATTTAATTTATACAATAGGATAAAATTATGATTTTTTTTTGTACAAAGGGGCTTTATTAAGTCGGGGGATGGGGATAAATATGCCTTAGCGAGATTCGAACCTACAATCCTTTCAAAGAGGTGTTGGTTTCAACCACTAGAACAGATCTACGTTTACAAATTATAATATGTTAACGATACATTTGGGGTGTCTCCAATTTGATATATTTTTATAGTGTCTGTGGTTTTTGTTATTTATTTTGGGTTGAAAAATGCCATGGAATGCGAAGCAGTTGTATGATACTGATTTATATTATTTTTCCATAATAAATCGAAGCATTGAGTTTTAAGGTTTCAAAATAACAGGTTATGTTTTGATTACAAAAATTAAGTAAAAACACAAGAAATAGATTGGATTAAAAAACACAAGAAATAAATTGATAATTGACTCTTTGTTTTTCAAAGACACAACAAAAACATATAAAAAAAATAAAATTAGGACGTTACCATACAATCCCTTAAAAGGTAGTAAGGCAATGCATGTGTTGCTATCAGAGTGTTAGTGGTGGCTTTTAGAGTTTTTGTAGAGGAGAAGTGATGGTAGATTTGAAAAGAGGGTGTCAAATTGATCAGACGTAGTGTGAGATGCATGCATTCTCTGTTGTTTATTGCATGGCTGTCCCCTTTGTTAGTTTATTTTTGTAAGGCATCTTTTGTCAGCCCATAGTTAATTGCATTTTAAAAATGTAAAAGTTATTACCACTTATTCTGATCAGACTGATCCCATTTCTTTTAGCATCATTTTTTTGTAATAATTTAAGATAAGTTATGCAAGTTACATATGTTTGATCAAGTAGGTGTAACATAACTAGATATTAAAGGTAAGTAAATAAAAGTTCTGAAGAGAAGAAACCCTAGCCCTGCTCTGAAGACACTGATCGTCTCCGCCACGGTTTGTGTCTCTCCACCTCCACCTGCTTTTCTCACCTCCTCTCTCCCTCTCCACCTCTCTTTTCTGCTCCACACCTCCCTCTCTCCCTCCGCTTCTCTCCCTCTCAGCCTCTCTCCCTCTCCGCCTCTCTGTTCTGTGCCACACCTCCCTCTCTCCCTCCGCCTCTTTCCCTCTCCGCCTCTCTGTTCTGCTCCACACCTCCCTCTCTCCCTCCGCCTCTCTCCCTCTCCGCCTCTCTGTTCTGCTCCACACCTCCCTCTCTCCCTCCGCCTCTCTCCCTCTCCGCCTCTCGTTCTTGCTCCACACCTCCCTCTCTCCCTCCGCCTCTCTCCCGTGATCGGTTTAGAGAGGGGAAAAAAAAATCTCTCAGGTTCTCTTTCTCGCCGTCTCTCTCTCTGTCTCCCGCGACCTCTCCGCCCCTCTGTTTCACTATCTCCACCTACACCCCACCCCTGTTTCTGCTCCTCACCTCCCTCTCCCCCTTGATCTCATTCTCTTCGTCTCTCCCGTGACCGATTTAGAGAGGAAAAGGGAAAAAAACAAATCTCTCAGTCTTTAGTTTTCTCGGTTGCTCCCTCTGCTCTCTCTTTTCCCCCAATCTATGCTCTCTTTATCCGTAATCTGTGGAAAGGTTTAGTTTCTTAGAGAAAAGAAAAAGGAAAAAAGAATCCAGGAAGATGGGAGATCTAGTAGTGCATTCTACAGATCTGAAGATTTTACGCCGGAGTTGGACGTGTTTTTTGGGGATCTGGAAGCTTTGTTGCTGCGAGAGTCTCGTGTTGCTGGTCGCCGGAGTTGGATGTGTTTCCTGGGTATCTGGAAGTTTTGCTGCTGCAAGAGTCTCGTGTTGCTGGTCGCCGTTGGTGTATCTTCGTTGTCGCTGTTATTTCCGCCCTTGTGGCGTGTTATCTCTCAGCCCTTGTAGCGTGTATTTCCGTTCTTGTGGCATGTCTAGTCCGCTTTTATGGCATGTCAGTTGTGATGGAGGATACATATGTCGTATTCCTTGAGCATAATTGTTACTGTGGTTGTTACAACCACCTTTCTAAGGGCTTGGGCTCGACCCATTCCTTAGCTTGGATGACCTTGTCTATTGCATGTATGACATTGGGTCATTATCCATTCCTTGGTTCAAATCGAACCTTGTGTTTCATGCATTTATCTTTTGTACTCGTTCTTTTTTTTGCTGTGCCTGTAATTCCTTTCAAGTTCATGAATGAAGCTCTTCAATTTCGTACAAAAAAAAAAGATCAACTAAGTGTAGGTTGTAATAGGGATTTCTCCTTATAAATAAACTTCTGTTCTACCAAAAAAAAAAAAGAGTTACATATGTTCTCACAACTTGGATCAGTATTCTCGCTTGCAGCTCGCCAGCCAGAATTTAAAACTACAAAAAAATGTTCCATTTGAGTTTGTCAAGATGTTAATCTAAACTGGTGCGTGCTAAACCCATATGTTAGGCTTGTCAACATGTTTGGATATACTACTAGATCTAACGCCTCATTCAGGTTGTACCATATTTTCTATGAAACAATGCATGTAGTTGATGCTTCATATGGTGCCTCCATGCTCCATTGAGTTTAAAATCGTCTGTTGTAAATGAAAAATCATGAGTCTTCATCTCCCTTCCATGGAAAGTCATGGGCTTGAGTCAAAATTCTTTTTTTTTGGGTAGGAATTTTCACTTCTTGTTGATTGTGGATTGCAAATTACTCAGAATATATGAAGGCAAGGAAAATTTGAAGTGAAACCCAACAGGTATTGACTCGACCTTTTTGGTCTTCATCCATGAGATCCATTGGGAAAGAAAAAAAGAGACACATACAATCAAAATGCATAGAAGAAGAAAGAGCACTAGATGAAGGTTCTCTGGTTTAACTGTCCCATAAAAGCCTAAATTGTTTCTTATGCTGAAACATTATGCTGGTCGAGTGTGGGTTGTAGAGATTGATGGAACACTAAGAACGTTTTTTGTCTATATACTGAGCAGGGGCGGACCCATGATGGAATATTAGGGGGGCGAAGAATGAAAGCCAGATAACCTTCCGGTTGAAGAAGCACTAACATTTTTTCCACATGTATTTGAAAAAATGATAAATTATTGATAATGATATTTTTAATTAGGAATGACATTTATATCCATCAGTTTACCTTTAAAGATTGTTCTCGATATTGAGGGGGGGGTAAATAACGACATTTCACATGTCGAAAAAGAAAAAACTAGTAAAATTAAGGGAATTACGATAATTTATAAAAAAATAAAAAAAATTGGGGGCCATGGCCCCTCGGCCCCTTCATAGGTCCGCCCCTGACACTGAGGTTTGTTTGTTTGGTTTACGCATTGTTTGTAATGCAGAATTTCACCTCTTAGTTCCGAGGAGTTTCAGATTCTTGATTTGATACTATAAGACATTGATATTTTGCCAACCCAACAACCCCTCTTGGTCAAATATAATATTAAACAATTAAATTTATGTCTTAAAGCCTCAAAGCCTATTCAAACAATTTAATTTCTCGTAGGTTGATGACGTTTTGTAATATTGGAATATTCATGGTGTCTCCTAACCTGCAAACTTGATGTGACATACATGTTAAGTGATGTAATACGGTACATACCTAATTGAAGCTGGTACCAAAAAAAAAAAAAAAAAAACCTAATTGAAGAAAACAATTTTCTGTTGTGTAGTATAATAAACAACAATTTTGAAATGAACTTATGTGTTTACCCAAAAAAAAAATAAATTCTGTTCTGTATTATAATAAACAACAATTTTGAAGTGAACCTATGTGTTTACCAAAATAAAAAAGAAAAAAAGAAATGAACCTATGTGTATAAATGACCATTTTCAATATGTTCCTGATTTATGTAATTGTATTTATATATGAATATAGTTACATTTTGTTTAAGGGACAACAAGAAATTACGAAGATAAACACAAAAATTTAATGCGGTTAAAACACCAATGCGGTATGTTAGGTGAAGAAAAACTTTCATTAGGTGGAAAGAGATTACAATGGGCATGTCTCGGTCAATTACCAATACATTATAAAATCTCTTACCCAAAAAAGGCAAAAATTCTAAAATCTCACAATTATTTCATAAAAGAAAATAGGGTATATATAGTTTAATTGGATAAGCAAATTGAGCCATTAAGTTGTTCAGCTTAAGCCCTCTACTTTCAGACTTCCGCTATAGATCTCACAAATTAACTTATTCAGGTCATCGACAAAATATGTCGAGATGGGTCAATCTAATACTGAGTTCGAAAATTCGTACTAAAACTTGTCATTATTGAGATTCATTCAAAGGTATAATTGAGTAATTATCCTTGTACTATAGCTTAATTATTAATTTAGAAGATTTAGAAGATGAGGTTTCCCATAGAATTAAAATAGGGTGGATTAAGTGGAGAGGTAATAAAAAAAATAGTAATTCCTAATTTTTGTGTTATTTTTAATTTTAGGGTAATTTTCATCTGGACCCCCTGAGGTTTGGTCCAGGTCACTTTTAGTCCAGTTTAAGTTTTCTTTTGCATATGGCTCCCCTGTGGTTTCAAGAAATGATTAAATAATGACAAACTTAACAGAAACCGTTATTTAATAATTTTTGTGACAAAAATACCCTTGTTTTTTTCTCCGATTTATTTCGGGTTCTCTACCAAGAGTTGGTTAGACGATTTGTTTCTTAATGAAAACCAGTTCTCATCCATTCCAGAGGATTTCTTTTTTGGACTATCATCTCTACTGCTTGGAAAATTTCTCTCTCGCTTGGAAAATTCCCGCTAGTCTTCGAGTGCAACCACTATTCGTAACTTCTCTCGCTAATTAGACAATATTACGGGAAAGCTTCCCGATATCTTTGGGGGATTGTCGAGTTTGACAAATCTACATTTAGCTTTCAACAATTTAGATTGCAGTGGGTTACCGCAAGCTTTGTCCGGATCTTCGATTCTGACTCTTTGGTTAAATGGGCAGACCTCAAAGCTCACCGGAAGCATTAATGTTCTACGAACATGACGTCTCTCACTCAGGTATGGCTACACTCAAATGCTTTTACGAGGGCCTTTACTAGATGTTTATGGGCTCAAAGGCTTACAAGACTTTAGTGTTAGGGACAACCATTTAACGGGTCCTGTTCCTAAATCTTTGGTGTCCCTTCCATCGTTGATGATTGTGAATTTAACAAATAATTTGCTTCAAGGGCCTACTCCAGTGTTTTCAAAAGATGTTCAAGCGGATATGGTGAAGGGTTCAAATAGATTCTGCTTTGGACAATCCAGATTACCCCTGCGATTCTCATGTGAATATATTGCTCTCCATCGCTCAAGACATGGATTACCCGGATTAAGTTTGCTCAAGATTAGCAGTGGAAATGATCCTTGCACTCGGTCCCTGGTTCGGGATTACTTGTAGCAATGGTAACATCACTGTGATTAAAAAGAAAGCGATTGGATTTTCACGCAGGCAGAAAGAACCAAGGAAGAAGAGAAGAGAGACTGCAATTTTAACCCAAAAGAGAGAAACGAAATGAGAAGATAAGCTTAACTAACGCACAATCGCAAAACCTCTGTAGTTATCCTTGCCCTAATCTTCCCAAAAAAGGTCCCATTTTTCTGCTATTGAAGACGGGAGCGAAACGACGATTCTAAACCAAATAAATCAAAAAAATACCAAGGGTATTTTCGTCACGAAATTATTAAACAAACTGTTTCTGTTAATCTTGTCCTTATTTAACCATTTATTGAAACCACAGGGGAGTCATATGCAAAAGAAAATTTAAACTGGACTATAAGTGACCTGGATCAAACTTCAGGGGGTCCAGATGAAAATTACCCTTAATTTTATTATTTACTTTCTAGTTTAATGTTATCAATTTAAGAAGTTTCTACTTCCAATAGATTGTTATTTATTTATTGTCTAATTTGACGTTAACATTTTAGAAAGTCCTACTACCAATAGGGTGTTTACTTATTTGTTTATTTATTTGAATTCAAAATGATTAAAATACATATGTAAAATTATTTCATATGATTTTTTTCTAATGAAAATAACATTTTTTGGCATTCTTAATTATAAAAAGGAAAAATAGACATTAAACATTCAACCTTAACGGTCGCTTAACACTGTTAGAACTGGGGGGGGGGGGGCAGCAATAATTTCATACTGAGTAGGGTTCTTTTAGTAATAAAGCTATAATACATGGAACACCAGTAATTATCCCTATAACAAATTGTAGATGTGCTTTTGGTATAATAGTGGAGCCTCTTATGTAAATGTATTAATCCAAAGAGGTTTCAGATTTCAGATTGGAGCTTTCGTTTGTCAACACCTTCCCCCTCCCATCCCTTGGGTCTATGAGTGCCAGACTATGTGAATAGTTTGACGATGACCCAATTTTTTTTAATTTTATTTTTTGAATTCAACAAAATGTTTATATATATAGTGACAGACATGTTAACTGATGATTACAAAAAATCCCAAAATTTAGCTTTATTTACAGAACTTAATTTACCGAATCACCCATATATACCACATGCTTTCTTGGATTTTTATTTGTAGCAGCCGCTGCTAACGGAGGTGATCGTGCCATATAATCAAAATAAGATCGAATGGTAGAAAATTAAATGGCGGGAGTTAACTTCCTATGGGGAGGTCCTGGGTTCGCACCCATCCGGCGGCACCTATATTAGTAATATTCCCCCCCTATATATAAACTCTTTCGGATTCAAAAAAAAAAAAGAGAACTATTTTTTATTTTTACATTCTAAGGGTTTAAAGTTTATTAATTTATAAAATCAGACCCCTCATTTACCCATTCCCAAATCCCTATTTCATTTTGCCTGACTCTTTTTTCTCTCTCCACCGGTACTCCTTCCTTTGCAACCCATCCACTGTGTCTCCAACCAGCAGCCGCTGCTGAAAAACACCTCTGGATCCCAATGCCTGCCTTCTTCGTCTCGATCATTGTCTTTTTTAGCATAAGGAGGTTGAGACATGGCAAAATCACAAGAATTCTGTACAGATTTGTGCGAGTTCGTTGGTAACAAAATGGAGGGAGAGCTCAGGAACCTATGTTGCAGTAAGCAACTAAAGTTGAAGGTTGAATTGATTCTTAATGATGTTTGTCAAAATGATTTTGTGTCCCTATGGATACATCATTGCACCATTAGACGTCTTTGAAATTCCATCTTTCCTAAATTGCCAAGATATTAGACGATCTAGACGACTAGGGATTTTTATTTGCAAAAAGAAGTTCATATTGAGCAACTTTTGCTCGATTTTCTTCTTTTAACCCAATTAGCAACAACAAACACCTTTGATTCCATGTTTCTTAATTTCTAAGGTTTTGTTAATTTTGACTTTTTCACATCTGAGACTAAGAAACCTTATAAATCGTAAAACTTTGAATTGTTCCAACCAAGTAAATCCCTTCAATTCGGTAACGACAACCATAACAAGAAAACGAATGAGATGAGATTTGATAGTCCATAAATTTGAAGGACATGGCCGATCCTAAGAAAGAAGAGTATTCAAATGAATGAGTTCCTTCAATTCACTTGGTATATTTTACAAATTAAAAAACTTAAAAACTTAATTAAAAAAAAATCTAAAGACAGGAATAGATTTTTTTTTTTTTGGTGTGAGACAGGAATAGATTACCTACTCCTAACAGTCAATGCGAGTCCTTTCATTCTGAATTAATTTAAATTTTTTTCACTTTTAAATCTAAGCCGTTCAACTTATATTATATTACATAACAAATATCTGACTCTTGGCAACAGGCTGCAGCAAATAAAAATCCTAGTTATTCTCAGTCTCTCTTGCAATCTTGCCTCCTTTGAAACCAACAATTTTTCAAATTTTACCACCGATTACTTTTTTTTATTATTTTTGTTTTTATTTTTTAACTTGCAAGTTTCTACCAGACAAGATTTCTTGGAAGTAGCATTAACAGGATTGACCATTTGCCCAGAAAAGAAAAAGAGAATTGACTTGCTCACGAGTAACCCACCAAAGCTTCATACTCAATTATTGAATGAACAGTTCTTTTATTAAAAAATAAAGAATGAACAGTTTTCTTATTAAAAAATAAAGAATGAACAGTTTTCTTATTAAAAAATAAAGAATGAACAGTTCTTCTACTGTTAAAAATTGAAAATTAGAAATGGGACAAAAACCCTTATCTAAGTGGGGTTCCCAAAACCTGAGGTTGTGGCTAAGATGATGACTACTCAATATTCATAGATACTAAAGGGCTCAGAGTACATTCATTAGAGTCATTATAGAGATTAGTTAAAGATCAAACATTCAGTATGGTTTCTTCTTCTGTTGCTTTTATGCCAAATTGGTTGTTTTTATCCTATTTTTATTTATAAGAAAATTATATATAATTTATAAATTATGATGTTTATATATTAAAAATAAAATAAATTATAATGTTTATTTCTTGGATTTGCAAATTATTATCTTACTAGAAAACAGAAGGATGAAGAATAATGATTTTGAAATAGTTTTTAATATATATATATATATATATATATATATTCATTTATAACAACATTAAGCAATTATAAATGGTTTTTTCTATTTAAATATGATATGTAATAACTTAAAAATTCAGGGGATTTATATTTAATTTAGTCTTATATGTATGGTTCTTTTAGTAGCTATATAAATCCTTCTTCGCTTTATAAAATGACTATTTTAGCGAAAAAAAAGTAGCTATATAAATTCTTTGAAACTTAAGACTCGTTTGATAATCCAATGTTTCTTTTTGAAAAGACATAAAAAAAGTTCGAAATGTTTTTAGAAGCAGAAACATTTATTTAGGGCCTGTTTGGTTACATGAATCCAGAGATTTGAAATCTCTGGATTCATGAATCTGAGAATTATACCCGTTTGGTTGTAAAAATCTCTAGATTCATGAAATCTAGAGATTCACCTTTTTACACTAAAAACGTGAATCTGTAGATTTATGAGTAAGGGGTGAAATCCAGAGATCTCAAAAAAGCTTTACATTTACACATTTACAAAAATCAGGTTGATCAAATAATTTTTTAGGATGAATCCACAGATTTCATTCCACAACCAAACACCTAATTTTATAAATTATAACTCTATAGATTTCAAATTTATAGATTTCAAATCTTTAGATATTTGAAATCTCCAGACTCATGTAACCAAACAGGCCCTTAGGCATTTGATAAAATTTACTTCCCAATAGTGAATTAGTAGAGCGGTTAAAAACCCAACCTCCTACGGAGAGGTCCTGGGTTCATACCATCTATAGACATCTGAATCTCTCGTACCGACTTCAACTCCAATTCTTGTTCTCTTGTTGCCACTAATGAAATCAAAGTATTTGAAAAGATTTTAACTTATCATGTTTAATTTCAAATTTCATAAATACTCCTAAAACTAATTTACTTAAGTCCAACCTGCCAAAAAAACATCTTCCAGCCTGCAACTAATTTGTAAAGTAGAAATCTTTACAAATTTCAGTGTTAGAAAAATTAAATGTTTCCGCAGAAACTTTCAAAATTGCTTGCCTCATTATGAATTTAAAAATCCCAAATCACTAACAGCCCTAATACATTGCATTCATGGGTTTTTGGACACATTCGTCAGGGTGAACAGAAACAGATTCTCAGATCTCTTTTAATATTATAAATCTTATATAATTTCATTCCTCATTTTATTTTTGGTAAAGAATTCATCATTCCTCACTTGGCTTATAATGAATTATAAGGTAGCAGTAATCAATTGGAATATTGACTTCTGCCGTGAGATGAGATCAACATTATCCCACCAAATAAATAAAAAAATAAAACACAAAGTGGAACTGTTCTAGATACCCAGGTAGTTCATCACATCTCCATTGTGAGAGAACTCATGTCTTAAGATATGGGTCGTCCGATCTAGGTTTGGCTAATAATTGATGTGATTGATCTGAACTTTAAAGTTATTTTTGTGAGGAGTAGTCAAGATTTGCATGAACTGCCCAAACTTTCTGTTCAAAAAAAAACAAAAAATTCTACAGTTCAACTGAGCTCCCATGATCGAGGCTCTTCTCATGATTTTGGGTTCTCACTGAACTCCATGTTATGCAAGAACCTTGGTGGTTGATGTTGTCACTCTCGAGCGATAGTTTAGAGATTATATTATTGTGCACCTCGTGCCTGAACTTAATTCCGATCATAACTGTGAAGGTGTACTCCAATCCTGGAGGATTACCTCCTGCATTTGCGCTGATTACTGGAAATGATGCTATTAGATCGAGAGTTATATTATAAAATGTCATCTGTATTTGAGACTCACTTGGTTCAAGAATGCACTGAATATAACCAAAACATGTGTTAAAAAGAGTGTTTTTATTTCTTAATGCCAAAAACTTAGTTGCTCTCTACCTAATCCTTAGAAAAAAGAGACTTAATTTTACTAAAGTTCATTATAAAGAGACTTTTACATGCAGCCTGCAGGAGTAGAAAACTATCATAATATACTATCAACAGGATCGTTGAGCCCTCGACCTCTTAAACTTCAATAAAAAGCTATTTTCTCAAGGTGGGAGAACTGAGAAAAGAGACCATCCATGGATGAGAGGAGTGACTCAGAAAGGTAGGAGAAGAAGACAGTGCACCTCTCATTTTATTATTAATATTATTTCTTTCATCCTTGGGAGAAAAAGATGTGTTTGTCTTTGCATACTTTTTTCCCTAACAAGACAAGTCATTGCCCCAAAAAAATACAAACCAGGTCACCATGAACAGTGAGAAAAGAATAATAGTTTTTCAAATTTCTGGCTTTTCTGCACTTGAGGAAAATTATATCAATGAATCATTGCTAATAAGACCATTTTATCATTCCTTTAAGCTTGCACATGGTAAGGCTGTAAGTAACCAAAACAATTTATCTCCACTTATTGTTAACAATGAGTCATGGGTCCCATGGCTGAATGATTGAAGTTATCTTCTGTGTTCAAGATTTAATGGTTAGATTTGAATCATCAGTATTGCAGCTTTTGAGAGTTAAAAAAGTGAAAGAGAGCTAGGACAAGTTTGATGGCTTCTTGCTTGGATTTTTCTAGGAAGACTTTTATATCATAACAACCTTTATGAGTCCTCTTCCGAGTCCATCTTGTTTCTGTAATGGTAGTTGGGTTCACAAAGAATGGTAGATGGATTTCTCCCCTAAACAACAAAGACTACCCCAAGTTTAAAAGTCACAGGCCACCTTCAAAGCATACCAGCTTACCCTTCTCTCTCTCTCTCTCTCTAGCTTGCTCAGTCCCCCCAGGAGCTCTCATGGCTCCAAACAAGGAGCAGCCCCACAAGAGGATTGTAAACAAAGGAGCATGGACAGCTGAAGAAGATCAAAAGTTAGCTCAATATATTGAAATCCATGGAGCAAAGAAGTGGAAACAAGTTGCAATGAAAGCAGGTCAGCTCTTGCCTCTTAGTTCAAAGATACAGTGACATATCAGTTCATGTTTTGTTCTTTGTTTTTGTTGTATTCATGGGGTTTTAGCTTGATGGGTTCTTTGTTTTTTTGTAGGTTTGAACCGATGTGGGAAGAGTTGCAGGTTGAGATGGTTGAATTATCTAAGACCCAACATCAAAAGAGGCAATATCTCAGACCAAGAAGAGGATTTGATACTTAGGCTCCATAAATTACTGGGAAACAGGTTAGTTCATTAACTCAGACAAATGAGTATAGTTCTAGCAGATTCAGTGTTAGTTGTTCATCTTGTTGACTCAGTGATATCGCATGTAGGTGGTCTCTGATTGCTGGAAGACTTCCAGGTCGAACAGATAATGAAATTAAGAACTACTGGAATTCTCATTTGAGCAAGAAAGTAAATCAGAAGCCGAATCAAACTGAAGATTCAATAACACAAGACTCTTGGAGCCATGTAAAGGTGAACGAAGAAAGCGTCAAGCAATTAGAAAGTGGAGACGCAAAGACTAGTTTTAGTCCAGACAAGTTATTTGCAGCAGAAACGTTCTTCAGTCCTAACGGTGGGTCTTCAAATTTGGAACAAATGAGTGATTTCCAGATGGACTTTGAGACTGGTTTAAACGTGGAAGATTGGTTTGGTTTCTCAAATGAGGAATCTTCCAGTTTAGAGTGGGCGAGGAAATTTCTTGAGCCTGATCAGAGCTTCTATGGAATTTCTTGATCCTCTTTCTCTCTCGATCTCTTCCAAAGAAATTGTATTATTCCTTTTCATCCATCAATATATTAATGATTCTCCACAAAATCAGGAATCAGTTCTCAGTAATGTAAGAGGATGGTGTTCGGACTTGGATGTAGGCCAGTTGGGAGGTAATTGTAATAATCATTTTTCTGGGAGTATAATTGTAATTAACTTTCTTCGTGTGTTTGTGTAATATAAATCTAACTAGTTTTACTCACCCAAATAGACTGCAAAGCTGCTAATCTTTCTTTATTTTTTTCTTTTCTTTCTTTCTTTCTTTCTTTCTTTTTTTTTTTTTTTTTGGGATTAAGAACATCTTAGGTCCTAACTTGATCTCTTGGAGTTCCAAGAAACAACCACTGTGGCCTACTCATCTACAGAGTCCGAGTACAAATGGATTGTTAATGCTATTGCCAAGTTGATATAGTTACGTTAGCTACTATGTGAACTTGGGGTTGTTACTTCTGTACCAACTAAATACTGCGATAATATAGTAGCTAACGTAATTATATCAACTTGGCAATAGCATTAACAATCCCTTTGTACTCGGACTCTATAGATGAGCAGGCCACAGTGGTTGTTTCTTGGAACTCCAAGAGATCAAATTAGGACCTAAGTAGACATAGTAGCCACTTGTAGATCATTGATCAGTAATTGAACCAGCCCAATCCACGACCCTAAAGGCAATGAGAGAGAGATTAGTTGTAGGCCAATATCATGAATTATTAATTTAACCGCAACCCAATCATCAATTGTAGGTCGATACATATGTTGACAAACCCTATTGATAGAAAATACTATATCAGGGAGTGTGAGTCAAATATTGAAAGGCACCCACTGGACTTCTATACTGGGATGGATCATCAAAGAGGGGAGGTTCCTTAGAGGTTGCATTGGTGATGGAGGTTGGGATTGCTACTTATTTGGCTTCATGAATAATGGTCCTTCACAAAAGATTTGAAAAATATTTTGATTGGCAGAGATGTAAACCATGAGGTGAGAGACTGACTTCGACCCCTAAAAAGTAGTTTAATTCATCGAGACCTTCAATGGCAAATTCGTTTCCAATGCTTGTAATGATAGAATTAACCTCGGTAGAACTAGATCCAGTGATGACAATATCGTCCACATATACAAGAAAATAGATTGTTGATGTGCTGAAGTACAAAAATATAGTGCCGTGTCAGATAAGGACTGTGTGAATCCCCGAGTGAGTAAATAATTAACAAGTCGATGAGACCATGCCCTAGGGGCCTATTTTAAATCATATAAAGCTTTTTGAAGGTGACATACATAAGAAGGTCTCCTTTGATCAATGAAACCAGGAAAAACGTTTTTCTGGAGTCATAAACGCACCCTAATCTAATAAGCCCAAAAGGGCCAAAAACAAAAAAAAAATGGATTAAACTTGAAGTACTTAAACTGACGAGTTTTGCTACAATGTCAGCAAATCTTTAGTTAACATTTACTCAGTCTTTTGTATTTCTTGCAGCCACCAGAATAACTATTGCATCACATACAAAATTCCAGTTAACCCACGCTATGACTTAAGAGGCCAAAGGTTTTAATGTGAATTTGATTGGGTTTGCTCAGCCCAACTTCGAGCTTCCTCTAATCACAAATAGTAATGGTCTTCCCAAGTGCCAAGAGCATCCCTGTTGCTGTACTGTCAGTTTAAATTGCACAGAAACAACCAGTCCATTTCTAATTTTTAAGAGAAAAGAAAGAATTAAAAAACCCTTTAAACCATAAAACTGAGGAAGAATTCAGAGATGCCAAAGCAGGAAAGCGCTCATCTTATTGTTCATCTTGGACCTGTTTCAAATTTTCACATGTAATGAACCTGGAAGCACAAAGAACAGAAAAAACATTTCTAGCTCAACAAACACATGTAGAATACAGAGGACTTTCTTGTCCTTACATAATTGATCAGCCAGGAGATGGGACTTTTTAGATTTACTAGATGAAGAAAAGATGCCCAAAAGAAGGTGGAGAAGCTAAAATTGTTCATGTCTATAAGATCATGTAACATCTTAGCATTCACTGAATGATTTAAACCTGACAATTGGAATTACCTGATCATTTTGATGTATGAATAATGAACCCACCAACCAAATAATGAGAAGCCTATGATCAAGTTATAGCAGCGGTAAAATATGGTTCATATATAGACATCAGCACCATATTCAGGAAGCAAAAGTTTCTCTAGCTTTTGAAACCTATTCAAGCCCAAGTAGATTAATGGAAGTATCCGCTTCACTAGAAGGTAACTGAGGGAGGAGCCATTTGAGTAGTTTAGCAAGAAGTGGTGTCGACTTATGAAGGCAATATATACTAGAGAGGTTTTCTGTTGGCACACATACAAAGTAATGTTTGCTATAATTATACATAACGTGGAACCAGATTTGTGATCATTTAAGCCCCCAAATTAATCTACAAAGCAACCTCGAAATACATTCAACAGAAACAGGAAATAGATAAAACTTGTACCAGTTGAAAGGTAATGATCGTAGTTCAATTCTCGAAACATAACTGCCTTCTCTACAAGCTCGTCTCCCTAAGTTCCGATACTCTCACCAACTCCTCTCGAGAGACTACAGAATCCGTAAAATCAAACACCCAATCGAAATAACGATCAAAGTAGAAGAAGAAACCTCTCTTCAACAGAGACGGAGAGACTGAGAACAAAGGAAAGAAAAAGAAATTTATCAAAATTTCATCAGATTTCTTTATGAGAACCACGACTTCCTTTTTTGTTTTCGGGGTCATTTATTTACATAGAGACTTATAGAATTCCATTTATTAGTTAAAAAAAAACCCACTTCATAAAACCATAGACTCATAGAATTTTATATCTTTTTCCTTTGTTCTCTCTGTCACACCCCACCCAGCCAGATCCGGCCATACCCGAATACCCGTGGGGTGATACATCACAGGACCTAGGTTCAGTGATAATTCCATACAACACAGGATATAGTATAATTAAAAGGACAAGAATAAATCAAATTCTAATAATAAGTTATTAAATCTAGATTATCAAAAGGTTACAATCATCCATTATCTAAAGTTAGTCAAAATGGACATCAGAGTTTGAAGGAAGCATAGATTCATAGATTGTCATAGCGGAATTTAAACTAAACTGATTCCCTAATGGAATCCAACCTCATAAGATCAGTCTTTGCACAGGCATGAAGCTCCATGCAAGTCTACATCTTCTTCAGTCACTCCTTCAAGAAAGCCTGCCAGCGACGAATCCTCCACTTGGAAGGAGTCCTCATAACCTGCAGAATATTCTAATAGAAACAGACGTACAAAAAGGAATGAGTTCAACAGAACTCAGTGAAATCAACTCAACATCTTATCATACATTCGTCCACAAGATTCCACATCATATCATGTATTCTTACACAAGATCCCACACCACACATATAGCTTGAGTATCGATAATGTAATTAATGATAGTGATATGATGTATGAATGATTATAATATTATGCTCCTAACTCTATCATGAGGTCTCTATGGTAGACATGCATTAAGTTTGTACACCAATCTCCTTTGGGCAGTCTCAATCACTCTCCCTCAACAAGAGACGTCTATTGGGTTCTTCGAGTTGTTGGGTAAAGTCCTGTCTCAAGCCATGGTTGGGGTATAAGTCACCAATCTCTCACATCACCGTTTGGTATGAGATTGGCGCGTGTCAAGAATAATCCTAGCCTAGTGCAAAGTCATATGGTCTCGTACTACATATGGACCGGATATCTCCCCTCATGCCTAGTGCCCTTTTGGTTCAATACCTTTCCACCTATAAATGAAATCCTCAACGGGAGGCATCTGTTGGATCCCATTCCTTAACCCAGTGGTCATCCACATATAATGGACAGGATGCTCTCCATGTCCTCTCACGGATCATTTCACCGGTCTTGAGCGCCCAGGAACCCTTATCTATTATATGCAACCCTACCTCTCTATGATGATATGCTCATAACCCAGCCACTAACATTACTGGTTAACCGACTTTAATACCCCTGCCGGAAAGGTAGTAGTATTCATGAGGTTACCTAGCCAAACACTTCTAGACACATAGCATTCATGTACTTAGTCTAGACGTATACTCATGTAAGTTCACTAGGGTAATGGGTGAACCCACAACCCTAGTTTGAAATATAAAATAAAAAGAGTAATTTAATTCAACATCATCCATATATCTTCATATCAATAATTTAGAATTGGAAAATAAAAGAAAACACTCAATCCATTCAATCTCATCCATCTCACACATTCTCATATTGTTTTCAAAGAATATTGAAAATAGAAGCAATTCAATAGAAGCAAAGATACTTGCTTACCTTTCATTCGTGCAAAGTCCCACACATAATCACAAGATAATAAATATTAAAGCAAGGCAATATATCAATAATAAAATTTAATTAAACATGCAAGATAAGGTTGAGTATATTAATTCCTCACCTTTTTAGTTAGCATAAGCTCTCCAAAGTTCCACAAAGTCACACTTACGAGTTGGTGATTATAATCAAAATAAACCTAATCATGTAAGAGGATCATTAGATATAAATTAGAAGTCAATTGGGTTTTAATAAAGTTCCCAAAATCACCCAACAAAAGCATAATCTGCCAACTAATTTCGAACCCACATTTCTCAACCTAGTTTCAGCGAAAATCAAATTTCACCATCAATTCGAAGTCGAATCGAAACGAAACTTTGGGAATGCCTATTTGGCAGCAAAATGGTTCTAATGGTACCTTCATTTTGATCTAATTCCATCTCAATCAAAAAGCCCCAAATTTTGGCTCTCGCGAGTGCTCTCGGCTGGGTCTGAGAGCCAAAATGCAAAATCGTTTGCATCGACTCGCACAAATCACTTACAAACCAAAGGAAAACATAAATGAAACTATTTGCAAGCATTCAAAATACCTATCATGTTACAACTACTCAAATCCAACATTTATTGCGAAGAACTACTCCTAAAACTAAGCCCAAAGAAGAGGGTTTGATGAATCTTACATTTCCTAACGATTCCGCAAAGATCCGGGTGCCGGCACTCTTTCGAATGGTTAGGAACCTTCTTCTCCCTTGGTTTATCCTCCTCCTTGAGCCCCAGCCTCGTACTAGTAACATAAAATGCGAGTATGAGTGAAAGAGAGCTTCAAAATAGGGTTTTAAAGGGTAAAACCCAATTCTGCCCCGAACTGGGCTGGGGGCAGTCGACCGGCCGTTCAACCGGCCCGACCGACCAGCCCTGGTTGAGGGGCCAAATGAAGTCTAAATTGGGAGATCTTTGGCTTGTTGGAAAGGTCTTTCAACGCTCTTCGTTTTGATACCTTATTCGCGTCAATCGGATTCTCCATCACCGATTTATGGCCGTTCCAAGATCACCCTCTTTACACCATCATGATTATTCTTCTCTCTTCAATTAAACTTTAGGAGAGTTGATGGGTCATCACAAGGGTCATCCATCAACATTGGTTCCATTTCCAAACCTTCGGGCTCCACTTGAATAGCACACATTTGTCGTCAACCCGAGGCCCGATTTTCTTGATTTTGAAGCCACTGGTTAAAGGGGTAGAAATCCAGGGGATTTTACACTCTCTTCCCATAAGAATCCATTAAGTGTGATTAATTAACTGTATTTAGTTTTTCATTTGGTAAGAGCATTTTTTTTCCAGAGCATTAAACATGATTTAATGTACCTGTTTTTGCAGAATTCGGTCTATTGTGCTCGATCTCTCAAACCTACAAAAACATGCTCGACCGGTGTGGTCGAGTATGGACTCGGACGAATAAGTTAGTTCAGACGAATAATGGAAAGAATCCAATCCTCAGTTCTAAGAATAACTTAAGAGTGCATACCTTATGATGGTGACAATACCTCTTTATATAGTTCTTCTCAGTCGATTACAAGGGGGAGTTCCTGTTGTAGAGTTACATCAGGAACCCACTTCAGAGATCCTGTTGTAGAGTTGTATCAGGAACCAACTTCCCTTTAGTCGTTTGAATTCTAGAGTTTGATGTACACTTGGAATTGGATTTGAATTAAGGTAGCGTGGTCGGACCCAACAATATATCAGTTACGAATCCAACCTACTATCCTCGGTTTTCCAGGTTCGACCATGATCTTCCGGTTCGACCATAACATGTACCTTTTCAATTCTTTATGTTTTACAAGAATACATCGAAGGAGAAAAAGAAAAAAAACAATCAAAAGACTAAAGATAAGAAATTACTGTAAAAAGGGGGAAAAGGAAAAAAAAAAATCAAAATATACAATAACCACATATAATGGATTTTTATTAAAAGAAATACATGTAAAAATTTTACTTCAATTAATTAAAGGAATCATTATAAAAACTAATTTGCTCATTTTGAAGTATCATAATAGAAGGAAAGATAAGAGTATAAATGCACAAAATTCCAAAATCGAAATTTTTTTTTTTTTTTTGGTAAACGACACTTTAATTAGATAAAGAGCGATTACAAAGGCCAAGCTCTATGGACACCAAGTCCAAGAGCCAGGGAGAGCTCACAGGCCAGAGAAGCCTTGAGCCAGAAGAGAGACCACGACGGGCCAAAGCATCAGCAGCAACATTGTACGAGCGGGAAATCCAAGAGAAGGAAACACGGATCAGGGGAACACACAGAGACCAGATCTCCTCAAGAAGAGGGGATACAGAAAAAGAAGCAGAGCAGGTTTTTTGAAGATTAGAAACAACAACCAAGCAGTCAGTCTCCAAAATCAAACAAGTAAAACCAGCTCGGATAGCATGTAACAGAGCTTCCCGAATAGCAACCAGCTCACCTTCTAGAGCAGAAAACATCACCGCACCCCAGGACATGGCAAAGAGAATAGAGCCATTGTGATCCCTCCCAATGAAACCACATCCACCCACATCTTGATCAGCAGAAAATGCCGCATCAGAATTAACTTTAACCCAACCACGAGAAGGGCAACACCATCCCGGCATGTAGTGTTCATCAACAATACTCGGCTGAGCAGTTCTAACCAAAAGAAACTCCTTAGCTGTTGTGTGAGCAGCAGAGATAACATCAGCAGGAGAAGAGCACAACCCCGAAAAATAGAGCGAGTTTCTTGCACGCCAGATGAACCAAACAAGGAAAGAAGCAATGCAGAAGGGACTTTCCACAGCCTTTTTATCCCTATCCTTCAGCCAACACCAGTGTTGAAGCCAATTCATAAAGACATGATCAGAAGAAGAATCTATTAACTGTGACAATGATGACCCAAACCAAACTGCCTTAGCAAATTGACAGTTGAAAAAAATATGGTCAATCGATTCAACCTCAAGGCCACATCGCAAACACAAAGGATCGACGGGAATATTTCTTCTAAGCAAAGCAGAAGACGAAGGCAGACCTTGTGCAAACATCCTCCATAGAAGAAATTTGACCTTAGGAAGTGTAGTAGCATGCCAAATCATCTTCCACATCACCGGCGACATCAGATGATAAGAGTGTACAATGGACGAAGAAGGAGCCGCATTCAAACTGTCTCGCAATTCATTATATAACATCTGATAAGCTGTTTTGACCGAGAAAATACCAGTTGAAGCAGGACCCCAAACAAGAAAGTCTGCAGCTGGTTGGAAAGTTGGACGAATCTTCAAGATGGCAACCACATCGCAGGCATTAAACAGTTGATGAAGGGTCTCAACTTTCCACTGACGATGAGAATCCAACAGGTCTGCAACCCAAATAAGTAAGCAATCGGATGGCTTGACTGATGAGACTCTGAAATTTTTTGCAGAAGGAATCCAAGCATCATCCCAAATCCGAATAGAATTACCATTTCCAACACGCTACAACAGCCCTTTTTTCAAAACATCCCTTCCCGCGACAATGCCTCTCCACATAACCGAGGGTCGAGAGCCCACCCCAGCATTCAGAAAATCAACAGAAGGAAAATATATTGCTTTAATAATCTTCACCCACCAAAGCTGAGGTTCATACCAAATCTTCCAAGCCAATTTAGAGAGAAGAGCCCGATTCTGCAGATGTGAATATTTAAACCCAAGACCTCCAGATGATTTAGATTGACAAATTCTGTCCCACGCGATCCACTGAATTTTCCCCCCATCAGACTTTTCACCCCAGAAAAATTTGGCCTGAGCTTGACGAATTGCATTATGATGATATTTGGGAAGCAACACATGAAGACTAGCATAGGACGACACTGTAGATGTAACAGAGTTAAGCAAAATCGCACGACCAGCATGAGTCAAAAGCTTACCCTTCCATCCAGCAATCCTAGAGTGAACTCGGTCCTGTATCCCATGAAGGAAGTTAGTTTTATAATGATGAAAATCCATTGGGACACCCAGATATTTTTTCGGAATTAATCCCTGAGATAACCTTAAAGACCGAGAGAACCAACGTCGCCACCGACTGGGAGTATTGGGGCTAAAGAAGGTTGATGATTTGCTTCTATTGATGCACATCCCTGAGCCGCTGCAGAAGACCTCTAAAGTCTCCTTAAGGCCATTAATCAATTTGAGAGATACCTCAGAAAAGATGAGAATGTCATCCGCAAATAAAAGATAAGTTAACCGAGGACTTCGAGAGCGAATGCTGATGCCGGAAACCAAATCATTATCAGTAGCCAGATCCATTAGGTGACAGAAGGCTATCGAACATAAAGAAAATAAAGCAGGGGAAAGAGGATCACCTTGACGAATACCTCGGGTAGGAGAAATGTCCCCATGAACAGAACCATTAATTAGCACACTAAATGAAACCGAACGGATGTAGGACATAAGCAAAGACACCAACGTCTCATGAAACCCCAACCGAAGAAGACTCTACTCAATGAAAGTCCACTCAAGCCTGTCATAGGCTTTCTTAAGATCAATTTTGGCAGCCAGAAACCTTTGCTTCCCTTTTCGCTTCCCTTTAATATAATGGTACATCTTAGTAGCCAGTAGAATATTCTCCGAAATAGACCTGCCAGGAGTAAAAGTTGTCCGATGCTGGTCAATAATGGTTGGGAGAAAAGTCGCCAATCGCATACTTATGATCTTGGAAAATACTTTAGAAGCCACTCCACACAGGCTAATGGGCCTAAATTCCTCCATAGACTGCGCATTAGAATTTTTTGGAATCAAACAAATCAGCGTTTTGTTAAAATGTGGTGGAAAACAACCAGTCGAAAACAACTCCAAAATAAAAGCATACAAATCAGCATGTAACACGCTCCAATAAGTCTGAAAGAAGGCAGGAGGAAGACCATCCCATCCAGGAGATTTATCAGGCTTCATTGCAAATATCGCAGTCTTAACCTCATCCAAAGAAGGCATAGACATCAACGCAACATTCATTTCAGCAGTCACCATAGGCCGAAGACTAGAAAGTAGTTGATGTTGTGCCGAGTTATCAATATCATCAGACGTATAGCACTCCTTGAAATAGTGAAGAATTTCCTGAATTACCTCAGTGTAAGAAGTAGTCCACATTCCATTATCCTTTTTAAGCACTAAAATTCTGTTTGCTCTTCTTCGCTGTAACGTGGATGCATGAAAGAAAGAAGTATTAAGGTCACCACATGCAAGCCACTGGATTCTAGACTTTTGCCTCCAAAAATCCTCCTCCTTAATCAGCTCCTCCTCAAGACACTGAGACAAAGAATTCAATATGTCTTGTGAAAACTCCACAGAATTCGCATCCATTAAGTGTGACATTTGGGATTTAATATTCTTGATGTTAAGATGAATATTACCAAACACCTGTTTATTCCACCTCAGGAACCCATCTTTTGTAGCTTTTTGCTTGATTTGAAGAACATTATGAGCAGTGTCACGCAAAGATGTAGACCAAACCTGAGTTGCAACTCTGAGAGCATCTCGATGCCGTAGCCACATGAGCTCAAATCTGAAAGGCTTAGACCCACGAAATCTACCCCCTTTAGAATCAAAACAAATAGGATAGTGATCAGAAGCAACACAAGGAGAGACAAACACCACTGAATCCGGATAGATTTCTTGCCAGGTAGAATTGACAAATGCCCTATCCAACCTCACACGAACATTATGAGCCCCCAACCGTTTATTAGACCAAGTAAATTTAGGTCCTTGAAACCCCAGATCTAACAAGGCACACCTATCAATCAGAGTTTGAAACCCAGTCGAATCATGAGCAGAATTAGTAGATCCACCCACTTTTTCCTTCCAGCACAAAGTAGAGTTAAAGTCTCCAATAACCATCCAGTTATCATTTTTCATGACAGTCAGCTGATCAAGTGAAGTCCAAACACCCCTTCTATCAATTCGACGAGGAGCACCATAAAAACCAGTAATATTGAACAATTCCCCACTGGGACTGATAAGACGAAAGTCAAGAATATGAAGAGACGAGTGAAGAATATCAACTGAGTATCCATTTCGCCAATAAAGAGCCAAACCACTAGAAGCCCCAATCGAATTCACGCCGAAAACGCTAGTCATACCAAAACGCCTCAACAGATTACGAAGACGAACCAAGTTGCATTTTGTCTCCATAAGAAAAAGAGCATCAAGCCTTTTAACTCGCACGAGGTGAACAACATCCCGAATTGTCGAGGCTCCTCGCAATCCTCGACAATTCCAACTTATAAAAGCTTCATGATTCCCCATGGGGCTGATCGCCAGCACCCATGGGGGGATCGGGTAAAAAAGATAATGTTTTAGGAGGCATCACCGATGAAACAGGAGGATAAGGCAGCAAACGCCTAGCCTTTTTGTGATGAGGTGAAATATTAGAGCTGGGAATCACAGACGATGGCCGAGACCTGTGAAGCTTCGGGCAACTTCCTGCAGAAGCAATATGAACAGGGTCATTGACCAAAGGATAGTCCTTGGGCTTAGAGGCTGACTGGTCCAAATGAGCACACGCATCACCAGATTCCAAACACAATAAATGATTATTCACAATGGGCTGGGCTGAAGAGGAATTCAATAAAGCCGAATCAGAAGGCCCAGGGGTAAGAGAGACATTTGCCAGCGAAGGAAGCAACGATTGAATATTCTCCATAAACCCGGATTTGCTAAGATATGATGGGAGAGAGCCAAAGCCGATTTATGAGCCTCCAACATTACACGCGAACCAAGAGGCAAGGGTGATACATTGGGAAGATCAACATGAAACGTTGGAAGAGACCAAGCCGCGGCGGAAGCAGAAGACGATGGAGACGGCAAAATACAACTCAAGGGATTAGGGCCATGTGCAACCACAGAAGAAGAAGATGGGACGTGACCGCCGAGAAGAACTAACATCTTGAGGCGCCTCGGAACCAGCATCAGTATACCCAGCATCAGCCATAGCACCGTCGTGAAGGCCAGCATCAGGAGGCTCAGGAGAATCAGACACCGGAAAATTAAGACAATGGAAAGGCTGAGGTGCAAACCTCAAGGATGCCGACAAAGCCATATCAATAAGACGATTATCCGGCGGGAACGTACGAACATCAAGAGGCAAAACACAACCAGCAGAAACCATGGAAGACGAACATCATGAATCTACATGTCCCAACAAACCACAAATAAAACACATCAGAGGAAGCCTCTCATATCGGACAGACATCAGATTCACTGCTCCATTACGTCGTTCCACCTGGACAGAAGCCCTTAAAGGGTTCTTAACATCAATAACCACCCTAGCCCTGAGAAAATGCTGATGTCACCCATTATGCAAGCCATTAATAAGCATCAGGTGCTGTAAACGACCAATTTTCCCAAAGAATTTGGCCCCAATCGACACATCTAATAATTCCAGGTGAGGGGAATGCAGTTGAACCCACATAGAGACGAATGAAAAATTCCAATCCTGATCCTCCGACCACGGTTCCATAACTATTAAGTTACCATTCACCGACCACGGTTCTTCCAATAATACATTAACCATATCGGCATGAGTGCGGAATCGGAATAAGAAACGATGATCGGCAATTTGCGTAGTGGAAACCCCATCTCTTGGGTTCCAAGCACGGATCAGAGTGTCAGTAATAGTTTGCTGTCTGTATCGTCGACCATCAAGCACCTGCCCAACAAGAACAACAGCCCAAGAAGAAGCCAGCCTCTCCTCCGTATCATCATCCAATTTAATCGGCTCATCGGTAGCAGGCGAAGCAGAAGCCGTCGGCGAACCACTATCAACTGACTCCGAGTTCCCACACAGCGACCTAGTGAGACGAAGACTAGTAGACTGAAACGCCATAGAACTAAATTTGAGGCAAATAAGCAACTCACCAGAAGACACAATATGGAACCACTAGTGGAAACACCAGGAGGACACAACAGAAAAAAACATCACGGCATCACACCGGAGAGAAAGTCACCAAATCGCCTGAAAATCGCGAGGCTTTTTTTTTTCTTGTACATACTATGCCGAACTCTACATGGTACGTGATGAAAATGACATGAAAAAAAAGTACGATTTCTGTACAAAGTCGGCTAAAAAAAAAATGGTGTGAATGCAGTATATGATACAGTGTAATTTTAATACGAAAGAACCCATTTCATTCAGAAACCGTATTTAATATGAATGCCCGAATTGATTTATGGCTCTTTATCTTCGAAATTAACTAAAAAACTTATGCGATAAGAACACCTACAATCACAATCTTACTTGGAACAATACTTTAACACACATCTCAAGTTTCTTGAGTACAACAGTGTTTATATGACTATATGTGCTTCATTATCTACACATTATTGAAAGAGAAACGATTTCATCTAAAAGCCCTGGAAAGCTTACAGCCTTACAGGTCAACACCCTAAACAATATTCATCCAGAATTTTCTATGTTTAACTTCGAAGCAAAACTTTACTGGGTTCTCTACAAAGAAGCCAGGTACTTCTGGACCAGGTGAAGAGGTCTACAAGAAGTATAAGACTTCGAAATAAATTGAAATCCCTGGATTCTCACAACCAAACAGGCCCTTAGAAATGTGATATACGTATATAACTTGAGAGAAAATGCTTTTGCTGTGATGAGCTGATCAATAAAATCTTCTTAAACTTTCTTTCTGGTTTAGCGCAATCATGACATTTCTTTAACCTCGAGGATGAATTAGCTTAGCTCTGGGGCTTACCTTAGTTTTGCCAATACAAGATCCTTATATATGAATGAAACAAATTGAGATTCTTCAGTATTATCCTATGGTGGTGCAATCCATCATGAATACTACATCTATAATGCATCAATTACGATCATGAAAATTTTTCCAATCATTAGCATACCATAAGAATGTTCAAATATGACATAAAAATAACTTATGACTATTTACAAAGCAACCCAAAAATGCGATTTTTATTTGCGGCAGGCTGCTGCAGATGGTGATGGAGCCACGTAAGCAAAATGCAATCCAACGGTTAAGAATCATATGTTTTGATCGGTCTCATTCTGACAATATGGATTTATGAATCCAATGTAGCTCATCTTAGAGTTGGATTCATATTCCATTACCGTCTGATGAATCGAGATTATTAAGAGTAGAATCATCTTCTCTAGAATCATGTTCATCATTATCATCATTATCATCATCATCATCACCTGTTACTTGAGTCGTAAGCAATTCCGCTTGAGTATTTCTATTATGAACTCTTGATGTTCTACTGTGAGACTCCTTATATAGCCTACATAAGACCCAATCATCCAACTACCCAACCCCAAAAACAAAGGAAAAAAGAAAAAGAGTAAGGCTTTAGTCAGGAGAAACGAATAATTTAATTTAAAAAAAAAAATCTTATATCTAATGAGTAAATTAAAAAAAAAAAAAATTAGTGTTCACTTCTATAAGTAATGTAGATACCTTCATGTCACCCGGTTCTCTATGCTCTGGTTGCGTATCAAGGTTCTTTTCCACAAAGTACTCTTGCATGATCCAGTCAGTCTTTTCGTCTATTGTCAAACAAAGGGATTATCCAATCCCAGTGTTTCACCTTAGGGAGCCCCTGTTTTGTTTGTGAAGAAGAAGGACGGTAGTATGCAGATGTGCATAGATTACCGAGAATTGAACAAGTTGACGATCAAGAATAAGTATCCTCTTCCTAGGATCGATGACTTGTTTGATCAGTTAAAAGGTGTTGCTGTTTTCTCGAAGATCGATCTAAGATCTGGATATCATCAGTTGAGAGTTAAGTTTAGTGATGTCTGCAGGACTGCAATTAGGATCAAATGTGGGCACTATGAATTTCGAGTCATGCCATTTGGTCTTACTAATGCACCGACAGCATTTATGGATCTGATGAATCGAGTATTTCAGGATGTCTTGGACAAATTTGTCAATCTTCATTGATGACTGTTGGAAAATGCCATGTCAGCATTTGCCACATCAGCCTCCATTGGTTTTGATGATAACAAACATGAATTACTAATGGCTATATTGAGTTGTGTTGTCTTAGTTCAAGATGATAAACAAGTGTACCAATTCCTAGTCAAAGCCATATGCTCAAGTCAAGCCAAAGCCAAGATCATGCCAAGATGGACATGAAGATGGACATAAAGTCTAAGTGAAGATAATCATACGAAAATGGACATGAGGATTATGCCAAGATGGAAATGAAGATGATCATGAAGAATGAAGTACAAGAAGTTTAATGATCAAGACTTAGATGAAATTAGGACTTAGGACACCTCCATATGCACTTTAATGTAATTGTATGTAATCATGTGCATATCATGCTACTAGAGTGACCTATGACATGTTAGTGAGGTGTACAATGCTTAGGGTTGACCAAAAAGTCCAAAAACCCAAGCCATGTCCCAGCCCCAAACTTGTTCAACAAAACAGAGTCAGACGGTCGACCGTCTAGTTTGGTGTTTTCGATTCTTCGAGAAATAGAAGGCCAGACGGAATTCCGTCTGCCCAAACAAAATTCCATCTGGGTTAAAAAATGCTTATAATGGCTAGTTTAACGGATCTTTTCCAGACGGACGACCGTCTGGGCTGAAAACAGGACAAAAATTATGTCCGTTTTCTATCCGTTGGGGATTGGGCTAAGGCACACAAAGGCCATCTATTTAAGCCCAATTCACCCCTTTTGAGAGGGTTGAACCTCACACTTGATCAACTACTGCCCAAGTAATCTCAAGCTCTCGAAATACAAGAAAGCCATTGGGTTTTGCCTCTCACCCTCTCTCCAACCTTGAAGAACATACCAAGGTGTTAAAGTAAGCTTGTGGAGGTCAAGCTTGAGGTGATTGAAGGCTTTGGTGGTGCATGCATTTCATATCTTGAGCATACAACTCTTATTGCATCACACACACACACAAGAGGTAAAGTGTCATACCTCTTGTTAAGATAACATCCTTCTCTTGTAACTGTTTTCAATTCTAGTCTAGGTAGATTAGAATTGGTTTTGGGTACTCTTGCCCGTGAAGATTGGTTGGGTGCTCTTGCCCATGAACAAAGATTGAAGAGGGTGCTCTTGCCCTAAGATAAACAAAGATTGTAAAGGGTGCTCTTGCCCCGTAACAAAGATTGTAAAGGGTTTGATATCTACCCATTGTATTGAAAGAGAATCACTAGTGGAATACTCTCTTGAGGCCAAGAGAGGAGTGGACGTTGACTTGCAAAGTCGAACCACTGTAAAATACTTGTCTTTTGTTGATTGTATTGTTTAATTTCATTTGAATTTTCAATTTACCTTGTATTTCCACACAAACCGAAAAATTGGGACAATCCACTAGTTGAAACCTAATCACCCCCCTATAGGTTGCTCCAACAATGACATTCTGATTTATTCAAAGAGCGAGGAAGAGCATGTTGAGCACTTGAGTTTTGCCTTGCAGCGTTTGAGAGAGAAGCTACATGCCAAGTTCAGCAAATGTGACTTCTGGTTGTCCAAAGTTATATTTTTAGGTCAAATTGTTTCTGATGGTATTAAGGTTGATCCTGCAAAGGTTTTAGATGTGGTAGATTGGGACCGACCTAAGTCAGTCACCGAGATTCGAAGTTTTCTTGGCATGGCTAGATATTATAAGCGCTTTATTGAGAATTTCTCTAGATTATCAGCCCCTATGTTGAAGCTTACTAGGATAGGAATCAAGTTTAAATGGAATGAAGCCTGTGAAGGGAGTTTCCAAGAACTCAAGAAGAGGTTGGACTAGTAGCTTACAGGTTGGCTCTACCTTCGTCTCTTACTGGTGTGCATGATGTATTCCATGTATCTATGCTAGGCAGTGCTTAGCAAGCGCATAGCAGTTGCTCTAGTACGAACCGGAAGGTTTGAGTGCGGATTTGACGTATGATTTTGGACTAGAAGGATAAGCAGTTGAGGAACCGGACTATACATTTGGTAAAGATCATGGAAGAATCATTCATTTTAGGAAGCATCTTAGGAAAAAGAAGATGAGATGCAAACCAAGTACCCCCATCTTTTCGGACTTACAGGTATGTTGTAATTTTGGGGACGAAATTTCTTTTAAGGGGGAAGGGATGTAACAACCCCCATATTTCTAACCCGGGATCTGTATTGCAGGTCCGAGAACCCGAAGGTCTAGCTTGGATAATTTGTGGAGTGTCCGGATAGAAGTCCATAATCCATATCCAGAACCCATGGATATGGATTCTCTTGATGATGAACCTACCTTACTTGGAAGTTGGATCTCTAGATCAAGGCAAGTGGTGTCTGGAGATGTACGGAATGAAGGTAAGACCTCTCCCATGTGTTGATTAGGGTTAGATTGTGTTTGGGTTTCCAACCCCTTGAGCTAAGCACCCTTGAATAGCAATATACTAGGGGGTGGTTGCTTGAGGCGGTTGATTGAACTAAGCGACCGCTAGGTCCTGCTTGCGGGAAAATACCCTAATTTGCCCCCTGTTCGTTATAAATAGCAACCCTCGCCCTATTAACGCATTATTATATTTGGGATTGCTATTATAGGCGATTAGGCTGCAGTGGAAGCGTGCTGGAAGGTAGGCGAAGTGTTGTTAGTGATCTGGAACCTTTTCCCTCCTATTCTTGCTGATCTGGTTGAGGTAAGTGAATCCCCATTCACTCAGTCTCTTTCTTCAACTATTGAATAGTGTAGCTTTGTTCCCTCTTTGGTTGTTCATGATCCTCTTGTTACGGTATCCCCTTTTTAATGTTCTTGATGAGATCCTGTCCGAAAACGAATCCCTGCATTTGTGGAAATGATGGATCTAATCAAGGGGAGGATTTTGGGTGACGGATCTGCGTTAATTTTAGAGTTTCGTTTTACCCCTTGATTATAGGCGTGTTAGGTTTGAAATTTGGATTGAGATCATCCCAAAACCGGATTGAAATCGAATGATCAAAAGCCTGAGTTTGGATTGAGCATTCTATTTTTGGGGCGGTTGCTCAAGGCGGTCGCTTGACCAAGCAACCTGCCCAAGCGACTGTTTGGATTACGAGAGAGTATGTGGCTTTTGGATTTTATCCGATTTGACTCATTTGGCTTACATGATCTTATAACCCTATTTATAGGTGTCCTCTGTTTCTCCCTGAAAGTTTTATAATTGTTTGTGGATTGCATTTTAAATAGCTTTACGTAATTCAGGTAAGAATATACATTATTCTCTTTGTGCAATGACTTGAACATGCTAGATCGGTGTCTTTCTTTACTATTCTTTAATCATATATCTTGTTGTATATGTATAAAGCATGTTGATCTTATTGTATACTTGTTGTTTGTAATGTTCTTGTATGTGCTTTATCAATTATGATTGTGGTATGATGATGATTGGTGTATTGTGGTTTTGATGGAAAGGGTATTCCATTGGGATATCTTGGCTTGAGATATCGAAGAGGTTGTGGTATATGATACATGCTCATTGATGCCTCCGGCACTATCATAACTGCTGGATGACATACCTAGGGAGAGTCTAGAGTTGCATGGCTAGGTACCCCACATACTACTACCCTTTCGGTAGGGAAATTGAAGCCGGATGACCGTGACGATGGTGGCGTGACTTTGATTCATCCTCTGAGTGGTAACCAGTCCGTGCGGAGATTCGGTGGTCCACTGTTGTTCATGTAATGGTAGGGTTGCATATGTTAAGGTTGGGGCTCATGGGCGTCCAAGGAGTGGGTTGGGTGTCATGAGGAGTCATGGAGAGCTTTCCGCCCAACAATAGTGGATGACCATAGGGTTAGGGGTAGAGTCCATTGTTATGCCAATCCGAGAGGGTTCTCATTCCCTAGGTTACGAATGATCAAAGCAGATTTGGTTGGTGCCATAGGGGAAGGCTCTGGGCTTCATGCAGTGTATTAATGAACCATTATGACTTGCATTAGATTGAACCCGCTTTGCCAATATTCATGCTATTGATCGTGGTCAGAGAGTGTTGACTTAAGTCCCAACATGGTTTGTGAGCCAAGTGGACTTACCCCTTTACCCAGTCCCAACGTAGGTATCAATCCGTGAGGATGGAGTGACTAGACCTGCCCAGAGGGGGGCTGGTGTATCTCTAAAAGCATCTCAACTATTAGAGACTTGCACAATTAGATTTGTAGCATTCATACTTTTGCATATCATACATATATATTTGTTGTTGATTATATTAACATATGGATGAGAATTATGTTATCCTTATTGGTTTGTCATAACTCATTCATTTCTTATATCTATTATATAAGCTGAGATGGTATTAGGCCAGCTCGGAAGTTGGAAGTGATCATATGAAAGAGGTGCTTGTATGAAGAAGATGTGGCACCGTCAATGGGAGATGGAATGGCTTGTATGGGAGCTCATGAGAGTGCTGAATAACTATAGCACCCATTGATGGGTGAGGAAGACAGGTTGCCAAACATTTTTCTTGACATTAGAGAAAAAATGAAATGCACTGTGATAGCTTCAGTTTGATTTATGAACATAAAGAGAAAGAAAAGCGGAAAGAAAACTTATTTAGTTATTTGATTACCTTCAATCAACTTTATTCTTTTTTATCATTAATTCAGCACTATTTTGTTGGAGTATTTGGGTATCTGTAATCTTCATAATTAAATATTATATTCATGCTCATGTTTCTCTTACTTGCATTGTGTGTGTCTGACAATGAATCGTGGATCTGTGACGGTTCGCTCCCACAGGGCTGTTGAAACAGATACTTGGGAACCGGTGGGTGAGGTACTGATAAGTTTTACTAACACGTGAGTCATAGTTTAAATATATGTCTAAAACGATACTTGAGTCTAAGCTTTAGGTTATTTCTAAAACCTAGGGAGTGTCAGCAGTGCGGTTTGGAGCAGTTTTGGCCGGGACTAACGGTTTGGGCTGAAAAACCCCATTGTAAAGCAGTCCATTTAAAAGATAACGGGATTTCAGTGCGGTTTCGGTTCCCAATTAGATTTAATTCGGGTTGATTAGCAGTTTGGACTAATAGTTTGGATTCAATTTGACTAACAGATCAATAAACATTATCCAAAACATTAGACCATATCATTTTACATAGAAGAAGATATAAACAATCTAGTAGAGTAAATCTTCAAAGCTGTTTTCCATGTTTGCATCATGAATTAATTGTAAATTGTACAAATGGGCAGACCTCCTAAACAAAGCCCCAATGCAAGGATCTGTGATG